>NC_082663.1:116275303-116578333 GCF_025265405.1 Mesoplodon densirostris | reverse complement strand
TAATTTTCTCGTTCTCTAATTGCTCTTTTCATTCGACCCTGTAAAATAACTGGAAGGTTGCCACAGTGCTACCGGAATTTGAAAAGCGAGGCAAGGGTTTCCCTGGTGGCGCAGCGGTTGAGAGTCCGCCTGCCAATGCAGGGGACATGGGTTCATGCCCCGGTCCGGGGAGATCCCACATGCCGCGGAGTGGCTGGGCCCGTGAGCCATGGCCGCTGAGCCGGCGCGTCCGGAGCCTGTGCTCCGCGATGGGAGAGGCCACAGCAAAAAAAAAAAAAAAAGAAAAGAAAAGAAAAGAAAAGTGAGGCAAGATTCTCCCATTCACTCCAGTTCAGCCAGTCTGTGTGGTGCAGGCCATCTGAAAGTGTACTCAGTGAGTTATAGCAATCCCTAGGATCGAAAATGGGAAATCTCAGCTACAGAGTTGGTGAGATGCTCTCCAACTCAGGGGGCTGCCTTGACACGGCTGCTCGCAGGGAAGCATGTTGAGGATTTAAACGCCTAATGGACACTGAACTCCCAATTCATATGCACCTTATGTCACCTCCAGGTTTGCTTGTGCTGATGGTTCCACTGGAATGCCTTTACCTCACCTCCTTTCTGCTTTCCCATTTCCTCACTCACCCTTTAATTTCTCTCTCAAATGCTACCTGAGGAATAATAATCTTTATTTTTTTCCATTATTTTCAGTTATCCTTTATTGATGGGAATACTAGCAAAGCCTTATCATCAATATAAAAATATTTTAAAATATAATGAGATTTTACCTACACAGTAAATGGGAAAATTAGGGAGCAAATCAGGAGAACATTTTAATTCCTGTTCAGATAGTATTAACCAATCCACAGTTAGATATAGAGCAAGAAAATGAAGCAGCTCTGGCATGGATTACACAAAATAAATATCTGAGAAAAAAAACAAACCCGAAGTCTATTATTAGGTAACAATTTGTTGATTTAAATTGGAAATACTTTACTGTCTAACAGTAGAACTAAACAATAATTTAATGTGTAAAGTATCAAACAATCATTTGTCAATCATTACATACTCACATATTTATTGAAAAGAAAATGTATTTTTTCATTGTGTTTATGGCATTATTTGACAGCACCTTATTGCAAGGTATAAATACACAGACATATTGAAAGTACTTTGTTCAGGAATAAAATACATGAATAAGTGAAATCTTTAAGGGATACCCAATCTTTATTTAAATTAAGGGCTTTTCTTAATCCCCAACTACACCTAAAATTCAGGTTATCATTTTACACAAAATCAACTAATTTTGCTTCTAAGGCCATTTGTCTCTCCTTTTTGCTAACAATGGAAAAGAAAAGACAAATATTGAGAAAAAGGACATGGAAATAGATTAACTGGACAACCAGCTTCTGAAAAGTTGATTCTAATCGACATCTTTATAGTCTAATGATGGTTCACAGCTGGAACAGACCATTGAAACACCTTAAAGTATCCCCATCTTTCCACCTTGGTACATATTCAAAACTGTAAGGAAATGGTACGTATCTATTCAGTAGTTTAATCACAAGTGATACCTTTAGATTGCCAAATAACTGAATTATTTCTCTATGACTATAAAATTGGAGTTTTTAATCTTGATTACTTGCCCAAGATGTAAAAATTCTTTCTCCTTTACCCTTTTATTCATAGTCACTTAGCTTCTCTCATAACAGACTTTTGTTTTTGTTTGTTTTTCACAGAAGTATCCACTGTGTATAACTCATACCACAACCAGTTCACTTTCTCACTCTGTACCTGGTTATGAACTAGCCAATAATATTTAAGCAGAATTATAAGCATCCCGCTCTTTCTAATTTTCCAATTTACTTTCATCTTACATTTTGTATTGTTTTTTGATGACTAAGAATAAAAGAATCACTGAATACCATACTGAATTTCTAATATTACAACATAGCAATATTTCAGTGTATTATTCACTAACCTAAGGTATATAGACACTTATTGACACTTTTGTTTCCTTATAAAAGTATATTTGTAAGGTAGAAAGACATTTTACTTGGCAGCTTAATGTCTTGGTTTATAAATTTTATTTTTATCCAATTTATTTAAACTTAAAAAAAAAAGTTCACCCCTTTCTCCTACCCCCAGCCCCTGCCTCTGGCAACTACCAATCTGTTCTCTGTATCTATGAGCTTGATTTCATTCATTCCTTCATGTATAGATTTCTCATATAAGAAAGATCATATTGATATCTTTTTTGTGGGCTCACTCTCAACACCACATGGATATAAACTCAGTGGTGGTGCAGAGGGGGGCATGATTTTTCTCTGCTTTTATTCCCTGATGTATATCGGTGCTTAGAACAGGGCCTGGCACATCGCAAGTGATCAATATACACTTGAATTATGAATGAACGAATAAATGATGCTAAGTACTCTGCATGGATTACCTACCTCGCTGCATCCTATAGGAATCCCACAAGGTACGATTATCATCCCCATATTACATGAGGAGACCAAGGCTTAGCAAAATTAACTTAACCCACAATCACACAGCCAGCAAATGGTGCCAATGACCCTCAAACCAAGCTGTCTGAACCCAAGCTCTGAGCCTCTCTAACTATGTAGTCAAACTCCCAGGCTCTCACAGCAATCAGAGAAGAAAAGGAAATAAAAGGAATCCAAATGGGAAAAGAAGAAGTAAAGCTGTCACTGTTTGCAGATGACATGATACTATACATAGAGAATCCTAAAGATGCTACCAGAAAACTACTAGAGTTAATCAATGAATTTGGTAAAGTTGCAGGATACAAAATTAATGCACAGAAATCTCTGGCATTCCTATATACTAATGATGAAAAATCTGAAAGTGAAATCAAGGAAACACTCCCATTTACCATTGCAACAAAAAGAATAAAATATCTAGGAATAAACCTACCTAAGGAGACAAAAGACCTGTATGCAGAAAATTATAAGACACTGATGAAAGAAATTAAAGATGATACAAATAGATGGAGAGATGTACCATGTTCTTGGATTGGAAGAATCAACATTGTGAAAATGACTCTACTACCCAAAGCAATCTACAGATTCAATGCAATCCCTATCAAACTACCAATGGCATTTTTCACAGAACTAGAACAAAAAATTTCACAATTTGTATGGAAACACAAAAGACCCCGAATAGCCAAAGCAATCTTGAGAACGAAAAATGGAGCTGGAGGAATCAGGCTCCCTGACTTCAGACTATACTACAAGGCTACAGTAATCAAGACAGTATGGTACTGGCACAAAAACAGAAAGATAGATCAATGGAACAGGATAGAAAGCCCAGAGATAAACCCACGGACATATGGTCACCTTATCTTTGATAAAGGAGGCAGGAATGTACAGTGGAGAAAGGACAGTCTCTTCAATAAGTGGTGCTGGGAAAACTGGACAGGGACATGTAAAAGTATGAGATTAGATCACTCCCTGACACCATACACAAAAATAAGCTCAAAATGGATTAAAGACCTAAATGTAAGGCCAGACACTATCAAACTCCTAGAGGAAAACATAGGCAGAACACTCTATGACATAAATCACAGCAAGATCCTTTTTGACCCACCTCCTAGAGAAATGGAAATAAAGACAAAAATAAACACATGGGACCTAATGAAACTTAAAAGCTTTTGCACAGCAAAGGAAACCATAAACAAGACCAAAAGACAACCCTCAGAATGGGAGAAAATATTTGCAAATGAAGCAACTGACAAAGGATTAATCTCCAAAATTTATAAGCAGCTCATGCAGCTCAATAGCAAAAAAAACAAACAACCCAATCCAAAAATGGGCAGAAGACCTAAATAGACATTTCTCCACAGAAGATATACAGACAGCCAACATACACATGAAAGGATGCTCAACATCTTTACTCATTAGAGAAATGCAAATCAAAACTACAATGAGATATCATCTCACACCAGTCAGAATGGCCATCATCAAAAAATCTAGAAACAATAAATGCTGGAGAGGGTGTGGAAAAAAGGGAACACTCTTGCACTGCTGGTGGGAATGTGAATTGGTACAGCCACTATGGAGAACGGTATGGAGGTTCCTTAAAAAACTACAAATAGAACTACCATATGACCCAGCAATCCCACTACTGGGCATATACCCTGAGAAAACCATAATTCAAAAAGAGACATGTACCAAAATGTTCATAGCAGCCCTATTTACAATAGCCCGGAGATGGAAACAACCTAAGTGTCCATCATCGGATGAATGGGTAAAGAAGATGTGGCACATATATACAATGGAATATTACTCAGCCATAAAAAGAAATGAAATTGAGCTATTTGAAATGAGGTGGATGGACCTAGAGTCTGTCATACAGAGTGAAGTAAGTCAGAAAGAGAAAGACAAATACTGTATGCTGACACATATATATGGAATTTAAGAAAAAAAATGTCATCAAGAACATAGGAGTAAGACAGGAATAAAGACACAGACCTACTAGAGCATGGACTTGAGGATATGGGGAGGGGGAAGGGTAAGCTGTGACAAAGTGAAAGAGTGGCATGGACATATATACACTACCAAACATAAGGTAGATAGCTAGTGGGAAGCAGCCGCATAGCACAGGGAGATCAGCTCGGTTCTTTGTGACTGCCTGGAGGGGTGGGATAGGGAGGGTGGGAGGGAGACGCAAAAGGGAGGGGATATGGGAACATATGTATATGTATAACTGATTAAATGTGTAAAATAAACAAAAATAAATAAATAAAAACAAGGCATGTTATACTCCAATAAAGATGTTAAATAAATAAATAAATAATCAAAAAAAAAAAAAAAAAAAAAACAACCTCCCAGGCTCTGAGCCACTGTCTACACCACTTTGGGTTTCTCCTCACATCTGTGCTGACCTGTCCTGCAGGATTTATCGGGCTGAATTTCAACTGATTGCTTATGTGTGTAACTTGAATCACAGGGACATGTATTCCACCAGCTCTTCTGTCAGGAAATGCCCTCTTCCACCTGTCCCCCAATTCCTCAGGGGCCCCCTCACAGGGGCTCATGTCTGAGTACACAGAGCCTTCATGCCTCCTACCCCAGCTTCTATTACCACACGGCCTCAGAGGACTCTCTGCCCCAGTCTTGTCTGCTTCCCCATGACAGGGGACCTGCCCTTCCCTTCACTACCTGTATAGTAGGACATGGACCAGGTGTAACTTTGAAATTTTAGCAAAGTTTCAAGAACAATGACAGAGATGCATGATACAGAGGAATAGCATTCCATGGTAGGGTAGCAAGCCCCATCTTTGGGGATTCTCATCCCACTGCTTCTTTTACTCACAAGTGAATGGCTTCCTTTTGGCAGGTTAAGCTCATCTCCCCTCTATCTACCCCTCAATCAGGACCTCTCCATGCCTCAGAGTTGGGTCAGATGGACCCTGGGGTGGGGGGAGTTTTGCCTGATGCCAACCTACAGCCTGCCTTTCTAATCACCTCCTGCCCTAGATGATGAGTAGTGCATGGTTTCCATCCCTTCGGGATTCCCTCCATCACCAGTCTGATCCTAAGGGCCTAAGATGAAAACCATACGAGAGACCAACATCAATATACCCCAGAGTCTGGGTTATTCAGTCTCAAGACAAACCTGTGAGATGCATCCCCAAACAGTCCAGTCAGGCAGGGCCACAAACCCAGGTCAATATGTTTCCAGCCCACTGCCCTCAGCCTGAATCTCCTCACTGCCCACCTAAGTCTCTCAGAGCCACTCTAAGGCCCTCGAGGGCAGAGCTCCCCCTCCCCTGTGCTTTGCTCAGCTCCCAGCACACAGTTCTCTTCAGAGACTGGATGTGGGAACCAAAAGCCCACTGTCTCTCCACCACCTCTGAACCCTGGATAAACATTAGCTTTCTGCACCAGAGCATCTGTGGACTCAGCAGCCTGAAGCCAGAGGAATCAGTCTGAGCATTTAAAGCCCTGGAGAGAGAAAGCCTTTTCCTCATGTTGCCCTGAGGGTATGTGCCAGGCACACCCTGGGATTCTGGACACGATGTGTAAGACAAGATGTGGAAAAGACAAGGTTGATAGAGCTCGGTTTTAATGTTTTTTTCCTGGTCTGTGTTGACAAGACAAATAATGGCTTTCAAACAGTATTACCCAAGGATGTGACAGAGGCAGACTCAGGTAAACAGGTTCAGGCTGAAAATCTGACTTCTCTGCCAGTTAGTTCATTTGAGGATACCCAGGGACCTGCCCTGATTTGTGCAAAAGGAAGAGGCCGGTGTGGTCAACTTCCCTGCACTGTGTGTGAATTCTTTAACCTGTTTGGCATACATAGGCACTACCCCCCAAAATGGCAAAGGACGATGGGAAAGAAGTTTTCCCTTCACAAGAAAACGGTTGTTTAGAAAATAAACTATGGAGATGTAACCAACTTGAGAATCTTCTAGATATATTTATTTTTATGAGTCTCCATTGATTCAAGAGCCATTAGAGGGTGTTATGGGTTGAACTGTGACCCCCCACACACAAATTCACATGTTGAAAGCCCAGACCCTAGGACCTGAGAAGGTGACCTTATTTGAAGAAAGGGTCTTTACAGAAATAATCAAGTTAGGGCCTCCCTGGTGGTGCAGTGGTTAAGAGTCCGCCTGCCGATGAAGGGGATACGGGTTCGTGCCCCGGTCTGGGAGGATCCCATATGCCGTGGAGCGGCTGGGCCCGTGAGCCATGGCCGCTGGGCATGCGCATCCGGAGCCTGTGCTCCGCAACGGGGGAGGCCACAGCAGTGAGAGGCCCACGTACCGAAAAATAAAAAAAAAATTAAAAAAAAAAAAGAAATAATCAAGTTAAATGAGGTCATTAGGCTGACCTCTAATCCAATACAACTGGTATGCTCATAAAAAGGGGAAATTTGGACTCAGAGACACACATAGAGGGAAGACAATGTAAAGAGACACAGGGGGAAGATGGCCATCTACAAAGGAGAGAGGCCTGGACCAGATCCTTCCCTCACAGCCCCAAGAAAGAACCAACCCTCTGACACACAGGTTTTAGACTTCTAGCACCAGAACAACTGCGAGACAATACATTTCTATTGTTTAAGCCCCCCAATATGTAGTGCTCTGTTATGGCAACCCTAGAAAACTAATGCAGAGGGCATCTGGGTATTGATAGTTTATATCATTTACTCGCTGCTAACCCTGATGGTAGTTAGGCTTTACTTAAGAGCTGTGACTTTATCACATCACCAGTAAGGAACCTCTCCTGACCCTTAGGGCCTGAGGATTGTTTACACTCAGGACACAACTGGAAGAGGTCAATGAACCATAAACACACACACTTCATAACTAATCACACCCCAAAACAGGCAGTCTTTTTCAGATTTGTCTTTTGCTCCTTCTCTGTAGAAAACTTAACACGACCATTCCTAATTGGATTGGCTGCCCAATTTTGGTACTGCCTTTGCTAACAAACATCATCCTTCACCTGGATTCCTGCAGTCTGAGTCAATCAGATAGTTAAGATAATTTGCTGGCCATGGCCCCTGGGTTGACCACAAATGAAGGGCCCAAGGCTGTGCACCAGACCAGCTTTCTGGCCCTCCAGAAGTGTCCAGCTCTGAGAATGCCCATCCCTGCACTTATCTTTGTAAACCAAACTAAAGTTGAATGAGGAAAAGAGCTATCCAGACATATTTGCAGACGAAAGGGAAGAATTCCTTGGAGAGAATGAAGTTGCAAAAGCGAGAGGGAATATCGATATGATTAAGGGCACACAAGAAAAGACTGTCCTGGTAAGGATATATGCCATTTACTAAGGTTTCCTATGTGATAGGCCTCAGCCTATGGACTTTATACCCACAACAGCCTCATAAAAACCCTGTATTATCATCATTTTGCAGAAGTGAAAACTGAGGTGCACACAGATTAAGCGGTTCACTCAAGATCATACAGCAGGTAAGATTAAAACAAAAATGTCCATCCATTATACCATGCTACCTTCAGTGGGATAAAATAGTCCCTCTATTCTTGGATTGTCTTCTCCTTGCTCCTCCAGACCCAGCCTCCATCTGCCATCACCACTCTGCCCTATGCCCAGGGCTTGGACCTCTAAGTATTGCTTCAACAGGCTCTCTTACCTTCTGGCCTCTGGTTGAGGTCACCTGCAGTGGAAAATCACTGCACTGATCTGTGGCAGTGGAAGCCAAGGCAGGAGATCAGAAGACAGGAGGAGAGGGATGTTGGGGCAGCTTTCCTTGCCTCTGTCTCTGGTGGGTGGCCCACAGGTTGCCTGTGTCCCTTTACCACGGGCCAGTTCCCATCCTCACCGCAGAGCCCCCTCTCCAGGTGCCAGGAACATTCACCTCTGTCTCCAGTCCTAGACGACTGTACCATCCCTTGATTTTTCTTTAACCCCGACTGTACCTTTGTAAAACACCCCTTTATCAAATTCTTCCTAAATTATCCAGCTTGTATATGCTATTGTTCCCTGTTGGGACTCTGACTGGTACAGAGAACACAGAAAGCTTTAGACAGAGAAGAGGAGGGGCTGTCAGTGAAGTAGGCCCGTGAGCATCCCTGAAAGAGGGGGCTGAGGGTGGCAGTGGGGTCTGTGGTAGGTAGAGAAGGTGAGAGGGGTGCTGCAGGGCTGGGTGGGGAGGGGGTCCTCTGGACTGGAGTAGGGGTCATGCTGAATGGCGCTGCCAGCCCCTTTCACGTTCTGTGGAAGGAGCTGAAATAGAACGAATCTGTCTGACTTCTGAGCATGTTGAGTCTGAGAACAGAAATAGAATAATGAGTGCCACGAGGTTGCCAGGGGTCAAAGGAAAAAGAGATGAGCTCCTATTCTAGCAGAGGAGACAAGACTGAAAGACACCTACAGCCCAGTATGTCACACACTGTAACTGTGCCCCCAGCCTGGTAGGTGCCCTGAAAGATGTGTGGCTTGGGTTAGCCTCAAGTCCTGGGTGCTTTCTGTCCCAGATCAAGGTCTCCCATGTCTACAGACTCTGGACTCTGCCTTCAGATCCTGTGGTTCTGGGACGCAGCATGAGAGAAGGAACACGCCTGCCAAGTTGCAACGGTGCCTGCAGGTGGCGCTGATGGTGACTCTGGGGCACTGTTAGATACTGTTTTTGCTAAGCACTTTTGGGGACTCCTTAACCCTGCCCTGCCAATCCATCTTCCTCCCTCTGAGGTCTCAGAGAGTGAGAGGTAAATATGGGAAAATGCCTGGCAAAAATAAAATACAGCAAATATAACAAAACAATATATTATTAGCTGTGCGTTCTTCCTCAAACCCCCAAAACAGAGAACTCTAGAAATCTGGTAAATACCTTTTTCCTGAGCCAGTTAGGCCTAAAGACGGCAGAACAGAGTTTGATCCAGTACAAACCCATCAATAAGAGGAATGCTGCCAGACAGAAGTGGTAGCAGAAGAAAGGGTCCTTAGCATTGAGCCATCCTGGTCCTCAGCTGAGGCAGATGTCCCGGGCCCACTGCCTAGTGGGAGAAAGAAGACCATCCCGGGAAAAACAGATATTGGCTGACTGAGCTGGAGGGAGTGGACCTGTGTCTGCCGGGCCCTTTGCCACAGGAAGGGAAGCAGCTAAAAAGACAATCATGCCCATGTGCCAAGTGTTAACTCAGCAGTTCTACTCACAGGGTCCTGGAAGCTATATTAGTATTATTCCTTCTTGGTAGGACCCCAGAGGGAAGTGAGGACGAGGGAGGGAGGAGGCTTGAGAATGTCCCCTCCAATGTCCCATGCCCCTTCCTCTCCCGTGACTGGATAACTCCTGATGACGCTACCTTCCTGCAAGTAACAACTAGACCTAACAAAATACCAAAAAGCAATGATCCAAAGGCACTGGAGAGTGAGCAAAATCAGGCAGATTCTGGAGGGGACATGACACTCAGAACAAAGGAATGGCGTCATGCGGTCGAGATTTTTAAGGGGATTTTTGGTCTGATGGCCAGTGGGAATCTGCACTCTGTGTTTGCCGGGGGTAGGGTGGGCATGAAAACTCCAGTGGAAACCAAACAGCTGAGTATGGGACAACCATAGCTGCTGAAAAGTGAGGGGGGGTACCCAGAAAGGAGAAAGCCCCAAATTCTACATTTAAATTCTGCCCAAGCCTCCCGCTGAGCCCTGAACCACACACATACACAGGACAGACTGCAGGAATGAACTCAGCTGCTGCCCCAGAGACAGAGCTTACCTTCTGAGCCCAGCCCAGTGCACTGTCTACTGCTGAACAAAAACGAAAACAGAAACCGCTCTTCTTAGGATATAACATAACCCAGAGTCTCCTCAACGTGACATTCACAAGGTCCAAGGCACAATCCCAAACTACTCCACACATGGAAACCTACCAGCATCTGACCTAGAGGCCTGACCTCCTGCTCCAGGAGAGAAGCGAGGAGCGGCAGTTCTCAAAGTGAGGGTCCCTGACACCCTTTTAAGGCCTAAGGTGTTGAAACTATTTTTATCATGATGCAAAGATGTTATGAGCTTTGTTTCTTTCTCATTCTCTTTCAAGTGTACAGTAGTTTTCCAGAAGCTACATGACATGTGATGTTAAGACAGATTGAATATAAAAGTAGATATGAGAATCCAGCTGCCTTCTACTAAGCCAGACATTGAAAAATTTCACAAAAAATGGAAAACAATGTCACTTTTCTTACTAATTTTTTCTAATTTTGAAAATCTTGTTTTTTCCATAAAATTATAGGCTTTTACACAGATGTACTTGAGAATGGACTTGAGGATATGGGGAGGGAGAAGGGTAAGCTGTGACAAAGCGAGAGAGAGGCATGGACATATATACACTACCAAACGTAAGGTAGATAGATAGTGGGAAGCAGCCGCAGAGCACAGGTAGATCAGCTCGGTGCTTTGTGACCGACTGGAGGCGTGGGAGGGAGGGAGACGCAAGAGGGATATGGGAACAGATGTATATGTATAACTGATTCACTTTGTTATAAAGCAGAAACTAATTTAAAAAAATTGTAGGCTTTTATTGTTATTTTAACAAACCGATATTTTTTAAAAATCTCTTAGTTTTAATTTCTAGTGTGGTAAATATAGGTAGATATTACCCACATAAACAAAAGCTCTTTGAGGTCCTAGGTAAGTTTTAAGACAATCAGGGGGTTCTGAGACCAGAGTTTGAGAATTGCTGGTGTGAGACAGTTACTCTCAGACACCAGGCTGCAACAGAATCACCTGGGAAACCTGTTCAAACAGATTGCTAGGCCCCATCCCCTGAGGCCTTAAAAACTCGCATTTCTAACAAGTTCCAGCTGATGCTGCACTGGGGCCCACTCTGGTGTAAGGGAGGGTTGGCGTGCAGACCAGACCCCTGTAAGACCAAGCATTCATTTCTCATCCCAGCTGCTATGAGTGTTGCCTGCTGGGCGGCTTACAGCCACGCCGCTCCTCAGGCATTGCCCTTGGCAGAGGCAGCTGCCTGTCCAACACTACCTCCGCTCCGGGGACAGCCTACATCCCGTGACCGGGGTGACGCGGCCTGCAAAGGCCTGGCCCTGTGCCTCAGAGCAAAACAGCCCTGAAGAGCCCACCAGTGCTGGGGCTCCCCAGGGGCTCAGCTGGGGCCCTCACGGCACCTGTATCACAGTTCAACTTCTCCCTGCCCGGTCCTGCGGCCTTCACTCCCTCCCAGGTGGTGTTCTCAACCGCGCTCCCCAGTAAACACAAGTCTCTGTTTCAGAAACACCCTGACCTCCAGAAACCCAACCTCTAGCAAGAGGAGGAAAGGACGGACCTGTTTGTAGCCTCTGTGGTCTCCAACCTCTCTGACGGCAGAGTGGCAGTTCTCCAGACGGCCAGACTTTCTTCGCTTTTCTGTGTATCTGAGACAGTTTGAGGCTCAAGTCTCTAGTCCTGGGAGTGTGGATTCTCCTACCAAGCGTTCCCTTTGGTGGGCGGAGTCCTGGAGGGGTGGTCCTGGCAGTGATCAGGGTTAGTTATCCTGACAATGAGGCTGGAGCCGGCCCACGCCCCCTCACAGGTGCAGATTGTTAACTTTTTTTTTTTTTTTTTTTCTTTTTGCGGTATGTGGGCCTCTCACTGTTGTGGCCTCTCCCGTTGCGGAGCACAGGCTCCGGATGCGCAGGCCCAGCGGCCATGGCTCACGGGCCCAGCCGCTCCGCGGCATATGGGATCCTCCCAGACCGGGGCACGAACCCGTATCCCCTGCATCGGCAGGCGGACTCTTAACCACTGCGCCACCAGGGAGGCCCGATTGTTAACATTTTTAGGACTTTTCCAAGCTGGTTGTTAAACACAGCCATGTTAAATATTAAGTTATATAAATTTATGGTTAAATAAAGTATGTTAAAACAAAAGTAATACATAGTCAAAACATCACTTTATTGTTATTTTGCTGCATTTTACTATTATTTTCACTTTTAAGGTTATTTACATCTACTCTATCTCCATGGTGTACCATTATATAGTATTTTCACCTACAGATACAGTAGATGTACATAAGCTTGAGAGATTAAATAACAGTAAAGTGTAGTAAAATAATTAGGAAAAAAGCAAAGCCAGGTAGCAAGGAGGTAAAAGAGTTGCTAAGCATTGTGGGAAAAGAGCCAATAAGGGGCTGAGTTGCTTTCTTCCATCTCAGCTCAGAAACTGCCCATTTCAGCTCCTCTCACCTGGAGACTATCAGAGGCTCCATTCCTCTCAGCTGTTTGCTGATGGCTACTCTATGCCTTCCCCACTAGTGTGGTTGGAATTAGGATCTCTTATCTAGTCACTTGGTCCTATCTATTCACATCTCATTCCAACCCCATGCTGAGCACTGGGATAGGGAGGACATGACATTGATTTTGGATAGTTCAAGTCTAACAGGGACATGCACACACGTCATCAAATGCAGTGACACATGCACATTGGAATAAAAAGAGAACCTCATAAATGCCCGTTGAACAGAACTAGAAGCATCAGGTGATGGACGGTCTATTAGGGAAAACCTCACAGAAGGGAGGACACATAAGCTATATTTTTCTAGAACGGCAGGGATCTTGCCAGGTAGGGCGCCAATTGTAAAGAACATTATGGGCAAAGGCACAGAGGTAATTCAGGATATAGCCTTTGATTTGGGGTCATGGGGGCTCTGCAGAGTTTCCCATGCTCTCCCTTGCTCCCTGAAGACCACACGTTGCCCAATCAGCATTAGGTCTGCAGGCATCAGAGAGAGGCCAGCTGGCTCACGTGGGAATCACAGCCCCGACCAAGGCCAGGCTCACAGGCTTTTGTAATCCTCTGAGCTAATTGGACACTATTTCTATATTTGTGTGCTCTCACATCTTTGTATGATGATTCAGAGGCTTTATGAATAATTTCATACTGAAAGGGGTATCTGTGAACTGACTCCCCTGAAAATCTTCCAAAGATAGGATTTATTCCTTGTTGGGGATGGTTCAGACAGATCTGCTGGGTGGAAGGTGTTGAGAGGGTGCCAAGCTTTGCTGTCTGACTCTAGGATCAAGTGCAGAGCTGGCCTACTGACCCTCAGCTTGGAAGAACTGGTTTGGATGGATTAAAATCCTGGTCAAGGTCCTAGAAGCTCCAGCAGGCTATGGTGAAAAGTTCTTCCATTTCCCACACAGTAAAAGAGGGGGTTACTGCGGCCTTGAAATCAGGATAGAGCACAGGTCCCTGCAGACCTCAGTGTAGCCATAGCTTCCAGCTTTTTCTCTGGGACCAAGAGGCTTCAGTGAGCAGCCAGGAGCAATGGGCAGAGAGCACACTGCAGCCAAATGAGAATGCTCTGTCTTAGCTGCGGCATCAATGGGGAAGTTGGCAAGTCCTACGCCTTTCAGGTATATCACATCATAATCAGTGTGCTCACATTTCTGTCTCCCTAGTGAGACTGCCAGCTCCTGAGGGTGAAGATTGGGTCTGGTTTGCCTCTGGGTCCCAAGTAATGGATAGATGGATGAGTGGATGGATAGATGATCAATCTTGTCATATAGGAGCTTACTTTGAAAAGCGCAAGCAACTTAAAAGACGTTTACTAAACGCCTAGCTATGTGCAAGGCACTTTTCTGTTTTTTAATTTAATCTTCATAGCACTTCTACGGGGTGTGTACTATTAGTATCCCTACTTTACAAGTGAGGAAACTCTTCCTTAGAAAAGATCAGTCACTTTCTCAAGATCACACAGCTAACAGGAGGAAGAGCCAAGATTCAGATCTATTCTGTCTGGCACCAGCGTCCTAATTCTCAAACACAACTGAGTAAGGCGGGTAACTAGTGCCACAGCTGTTGACGGGAGGTAGGGAATGAGGTGGGCTGGGCCAGGGAGAGCGAGATTCCTCAGAGAGTGAGATCAGAATGAGGACTAAAGGAGGGCTACCACCTGGAGAGCTACAAGGGGATGTAAGAATGCTCCAGAAGGGAGGGCAGGGTGGTCTATGCCAGTCAGTGAGAAGATGAGAGGAGGACAGGGGCGAAGCAGTAGTCTGGGGCCAGCTACGGCTCAGACTCAACCTTCCTCCTTCGCCATTGCCTTGGGGTCTGAACAGAGAGGTCTGTCCTGCATGTGAGGTAGCTGCCCGCCCCCTGTGGTTTAGCCAGCCTGGCTGAGGTCTCCACAGGGGCTAGTGCTGCCACCGTGAGAGGCAAAGAAAACAGGTTGGATCAGAGGCAGATCTGCAGGGAGAAGGATGCCACTGAGAACTCCTGCTGAGAGGGACTGCAGTGCTCAGTATCCAGTTAGAAGGCGCAATAAAAAGGGGCGCTTGGGGCTGCCCTGGTGGTGCAGTGGTTGAGAGTCCGCCTGCCGATGCAGGGGACACGGGTTCGTGCCCCGGTCCGGGAAGAGCCCACATGCCGCCGAACGGCTGGGCCCGTGAGCCATGGCCGCTGAGCCTGCGCGTCCGGAGCCTGTGCTCCGCAACGGGAGGGGCCACAACAGTGAGAGGCCCGCGTACCGCAAAAAAAAAAAAAAAGGGCGCTTGGAGCAGGTTACAGGGCAAAGGGAGCCGGTCCCATTATGTTTGAAAACAGGGCACAGAGTGCTGCCCGTTTCAGATTAAGAGGTCAGCGTGTTGACGGACCATCAATGTGGATGCTGAAGATTCTGTGACAGGGTAGAGAGAGTCAGTAGACATAAGTGGGATCTATATGCCAGGAAATGTGCCTGGCGCTCCATATGCCTCATCTAATTAAATTCTTAGAACACTTCTGTGAGGATACAGAGATTCAGAAAGGTTAATTGACTTACCTAAAATCATCCAGCTTTTAAGTTGCCGAGTCATATGTGAAAGCCAATTCTGGCAGACTCCAAGCAATTTGCATGACAAGTCTCCTTCTGCAAAAATATGCCACATATTCTCCTCTCCCGAGTAGAGTATGGTCTACTCCAGTGAAAGCTAAGTGTCTCAACCATTAGTCCTGTGAGAACACTCCAGGTCATGCAAAGTGTGGGGAATTAGAAAGGCTATTAGACCAGTTGTTAGAAAACCTGAGATACAGTTTCTTGACCTTTTGATGAATAAATAAATGTATGACACTTTTTAAACTTGGAGGGATTATATTTAAAGAAATTATAGTGACTAGCACACAACCAATGTGTAATAAATGTAGTTTGTTATTACTTGAAGCACTAAAACTTGCTTGAGGAGTTCTAAAATGGGCTCATGGTTGGGAATTACAACAGTAGACAATCACTAAAGTCCTTTAGAGTTCTAAAATTTTATAATTCTTTCTGCCTGCTCCATCCTGACCTTCAAGGTCTTCCTAGAAAATTTAGAAACTGCGCAAAAGTATAAAGCTGAATCCTAATCCCCCTCCTTAGGGGCATCCACAGTTGACATTCATTATATTTTCATCTAATCTATTTTCTTTGGTGTTTTTTACATCATAAAGGTTATTCTACACAAACTCCTACCAGGTTTTCTTCATTAAACTTTGTGTCATAAATATTTTCTCACATCCTTAAAGTTCTTCCTAAATATCACTTTTAATGAATGAATAATGATCCATCATTTGGATATTTCTATGATGTTAAACATTTAGCTTGTTTACAACTTTTGCTTAAAGAAATAATGTTTCAATTAATATCTTTGAACAATAAAATGTAGAATATAAAATTATTTCCTTAGAACAGAAACTTCAAATGCAGCAGAAATTACAGTGCTTTTATACATGTTGTCCTAATTCTTGATTTATAAGACTCTTTTTACCAATTGAAGCTATATCTTCAAGTTGTGGGTTTTTTTTTTAATGGGATGGCACACTTATTTTTGTGAGTGGTACACTTACTTAACATCAGTGTGTCTTAGAGTATTTTCCTATTGCTTTCACTTATGGATTACTGGAGCTCACTGTTTTCCCCTCAAAATTTTTGTTCTCTTATCCTCTGTTATATAGTATCAGAAAAACAGAAGAAAATTTGGGGCCAGCCAGACATATGTTTCTTTGTGGGTCATTTGTGTGTCATCTGAAAGGATGCTTGCAGAATCATGTTCTTTTTATTTATAAATACAATAAATAAAATAGTTAATTTCAGGTTTATATTAGGTATAGTCATTTTCATTGATTCTATGTGGGAATGTAGTAACTTCTGTCTCTGCCTACCTTGTGAGATCTTCCTATTAAAATACCTCCTTTAAAAATAAAAACTGCAGTATTTTCTTTGCTTACATTCTTGATTAACAATTCAATGCAAATTATTCTGGATTTTTCCTCAGAAATTTTTATCATTTTTAAGTGGGATGTCTGTTTTTTTCTTTCTATATTATCACTCCCATTTTAATATTTGTTCCATTCTTCTAATTATCAAACATGTTTTAAAGTATATTGATTTTTTTTTGCAATTTCTGATTATTGATGTCTCCAATGTAGATTTAATTCTGCATTTTTAGTTTACCTGAAACCTCTTTCTATCTTTATTTTCTCTATCATCCCTGAAATCCTTATTTTGTTTATGTTGTATTTTCATTTTAGCTTATCCCGTCCTTGAGGATTTCTGCTTCTGTTTCACAGAGGCCATATCTCCTGGCATCTTATAAGGTAGTCTAATAATTTTCTAAACTTTTTTTTCTGATTCCTATAGTAATTTATCTTCAAATATTTGCTATTCCCCTGTACCTTCAGAATAATATACCTTTCACCAATCCTAGAGACTATTCTCATAAACCCCATAGTGTTTTTTTCTCTCATGTGCTTGAATAAGTGAGCTTTACCCAGAGCTAAATATTGCTGTATGTGTTATCCATCTCTGGTCCCTTTGAACACTAGTCAACTTTTCTTTCTTTATTTTATAACCAAAGAGCAAAGTGATATGCAGAGCTGCCAGCCCAATTGCTTGTTTCCATGAGGCACTCAGCCAGAGTCCTTATTTAGCCTGAGAAAGCATCTACTAGCCTTCCTGGACTTCTTACATTTTGAATGAATGGAGAATGTGACAAGCTATGACTCCAAATATGCCTTATTACCAGAATACCTCTTTCATGTGTATCTGAATAATTTTACTTATGATTGAGAATTAAAAACAAAGCCCCTCCCAAAAAAAACACTCGAGGACCTACTAGAGCATGGACTTGAGGATATGGGGAGGGGGAAGGGTAAGCTGTGACAAAGTGAAAGAGCGGCATGGACATATATACACTACCAAACGTAAGGTAGATAGCTAGTGGGAAGCAGCCGCATAGCACAGGGAGATTAGCTCGGTTCTTTGTGACTGCCTGGAGGGGTGGGATAGGGAGGGTGGGAGGGAGACGCAAAAGGGAGGGGATATGGGAACATATGTATATGTATAACTGATTAAATTTGTAAAATAAAAAAAAAAACACTCGAGGAAAACATGCTTGTACATGCAAAGAGAGAGTTGTTCACACCATACACACTCCCCTCCTAACACACATTTTCTGTAGTTGTTTTCTCAGAGTTTATGTCCCTGAATAGTATAAAATTTGCTGAAAAAAAGTGTGTGTGTCTTTGTGTGAATAGTGCACTGAAGAAATAAAGGAGCAATATTTTGTCTGCCCAAAAAACAACATCCAAACAATTAAAAGGGAGTGTCCCCTTTTCTTTGTTTGGTTTTGAACCAGATGGACAGTGATGAACAAAGATTCTATCTACTTCCTTTAGGATGAGAAGGGCTTTTTCATAGGTGGGTTAATGGAAATTGGAGAAACACTGTGTCTGGCTAAGTCAGAAGCCAACATTCTAACAACCAAAATGTCTACCTGATTTTCATGGGTCATCGAGGCTATGCTAATCAATTCTAGACTGTATTTAATTTCCCTAAGCTGAGAAGCAAGTTTCACTGGCATAACCCCTTTTTTCTACTTGCCCTTATCATCAGCTTCCTAGTATCTCTGTCTCCTCTATTTTTCCAAGTATCTCTTTGATTTAAAGTCTTTACTGCTTTCCTTTGAACCACCAAGTTTTCAAATACTCCTCTTACTAGGATAAATTGTATGCGACAATGAAGAGATCTTTCTGTAGCAATGAGTTGTTAAGAATAATCATTTTCTCCTACATGTCTCTAACTTATAAAACACAGATATCATCAATTTCTAATGGAATGGATAGTTACATTTAATTACTTTTTACATCATTTCCCACTAATGTATTTAGGGGAAGTGATTATTGGAGATGTGATTGAAGCAGTAGAAATGCCATTTGGTAGACAGATGGTTCATCTCAAGCTAAGAACTCTATCCCTCAATAGGAAAATGGAGTCATGCCCCATGTGGGATAGTGGACGTGTGAAGCCCCATGTCTGCAGGTGCGTGCACGTGCAGGCATGTGCTTATACAGGCTATTAGTTTTAACTCTGTGTGCGTATAGGACCAGTACAAAGAGTTTCAAGACTCATTAAAATAGTGTACATTGTGAAGTGACAAGCTCCATAGATCTCTGAGTGAATAATGTTCCCTTTAGTGACCTTCTACATTTCAAGATGTAATGATCATTCAGAACTCATTACCATCTGAAAGAATATAGGGAGTTGGTAGAAACTTGGCAATTGACTTTCACCAATGTTAATTCCTGCCAGTGGGAGCAAAAATAGAAGCTGTAGGAGGAGGAATAAATGCCCATACTCACCCTTCTCTCTCCTTCCTAACTCACTCTTGTTATCTCCCATCTCCCCTTCCCTAGAGTGTGACAAACCAGCTTTCAAGGATCCTTGCTTCCCTCTCCACTTTAATCTTTCTTTTTTCTTCTGTTAAATACTTGGAGCGAGTTTCCCTTCTTACCCACTAGAAACTCTCCTTTCATTGAAATTACATCTCTGTCAAGAAACTTATGCCAAAAGATTGGTCTTGGTCCAAATTCTGGCCTCAGATATCCTCTTTCCAAATAAAATCACCCAGAAGAAAGACATAAAAGTAAGCATAAACAAACACACATTTCCATCTCAAGTCTGAAATTATAAAATTATGAATAATGACAGCTTAGAACCTCTAAAATATTTTATAATGATATATATATGGCATGTTGCCAGATTACTGAAGTTTATGGAAAGGCTCTCTATCCAAATGCAAATGCAAATAATAATAGTTGATTGAGGATCTATTACATACCAGGCATAAACTTAGCTAAGCTTAGATGAAATGATGTATGAAATACGGTCCCTTTCCTGTAAGAGCTCTCTGTACAGAGGTATTGATGGACAAACAAAATGAGAAACAGCAGCACAATGTAGACCTACAATCACCCATGAGAGTACCAACAGAGAAGTGACTGTGTCTGGAGATTTGGAGAGAACATCAGGAAGAAGTGACTTGTTAGCTGGGTTTTGAAGAATGAGCAGGAAATTGAGAGGTTGAAAAAAAAATGGTGTAGAACTTCCCAGGCAGAGGGAATAGAGGTGTGAAGCATGGAGATGTTAAAGGGCAAAGCATGTTGGTGGGGGGGGGGAGGCAAGAAGTTCAGTGTGGCGTGAACACAGTAGTAGGAGGGGTGCAGGAAGAGTGGCATAAAATGGGGTTGGGAAAGTGGGGGGGGCTTGATTTTGAAAGTAGGGTAAGACATGCAAAGACTTTTATCTGAAAGGTGGTGGGGAATGACTATGGGGTTTTCAGGACAGAGGTGATGGGATCCAAGTCTTTCCTAGAGAGTCCATTCAGGCTGCAGTGTGGGACAGGAGTGGGGCTGAGGATGTGGCAGTGGGGGGAGGAAAACCAATCAGGAAAACTATGGCCACAGTCCCGGCAAGAATAGAGCTCAGATTTTGCAGCAGAAAAGAGACGGCTCTGTACCTCCTCAGTGAGCACAAACCTGCTTTCAGTGAACATTTACAGAACATCAACAGTTGTCCAAATAACAAAATGGGAAAATGTCCAGAGATGGTTTCTGATCTTTTCTGACACACTCAACTCAACTGCATGCGAAAAGGAAATTTTGCGTTTAGCCCTACTTCTCCATTTGCATTTCACTGTTGTCTGCGATGGTGAGAACTATACTAAGAAACACCTGTGGTGGTTTCCATTTAAAACACCTTATGGTGACTCCCGTTTCTTTTTTTTTTTTTTTTTTTTTTTTGCGGTATGCGGGCCTCTCACTGCTGTGGCCTCTCCCGTTGCGGAGCACAGGCTCCGGACGCGCAGGCTCAGCGGCCATGGCTCACGGGCCCAGCCGTGTGGGATCCTCCCGGACCGGGGCACGAACCCGTATCCCCTGCATCGGCAGGCGGACTCTCAACCACTGCGCCACCAGGGAGGCCCTCCCGTTTCATTTTGAAACAAGGTGGTTTGTGTGGTTAAATCACCTGAATAAAGAACCCCGATGAGTCTCACTGGAAAACAGCTCTGTATGCCAAACAAAAGCTTAATTTCCTTCACCAGAAGGTCTCTCTCTCTCCTAGGGAAACCATCACAGAAACTGTCAGCCTCCTCTTGAGAGCTTTTCTGTTTATTTCTGAAGCATATTATGGGCCAGCAGTGCCCTCTCCTGGCACCTTGAAGTTCTAGCTTGACATCCCCTTCTTCAAACACTGAGGAGGTTTTTTCCATAGAAAGAAGCCATTGTTAATACCACTTCTCTCTACTTGGAGACCTTAATTAATTAATTAATTAATTAATTAATGGGACAAGTGGTGGCTGGAATAAAGATCAAGTAGAAGACTATTTTTCAACAGCAGTGTAAAGGACACAGCTGAAGCATTAAACAAAACAAACAAAAAGCCTAAACTTGTGGTTCAAAGCTGGGTTCAAGGGTCAGCATTGCCCCTTACCTACCATGTGACCCCAGACAGGTCATTTCCCCTTTGCTCACCCTCGTGAGCACTAAGTGCAATAATGCATCTGAGGGCATCTGCACATGCTAAATGCCCAATATATCTTATATAAAAATCTGAGATTTCCCTAAAGGAGTATAATTGATACAATTCTTTTGGAGAAAAAAAAAAACCTGTTAGCAAATATCAAGAAACCTAAAACAAAGCTTATGGGCCTTTGACCCAAAACTTACACTTTTAGAATTTTTCCTAAGGAAAAATAATTGAACTGTGGAAAAAGTTGAATGTACAAAGATGTTCATTATGTTATGTATAACCTGAGTTATAAACAACCCAAATGTCAAATAAACTAAGGAAATGGCTAGATAAACTTTGCATATCTGTACCATGTTTTTATGCTGCCACTTAAAATCAAGGTTTATAAAAGTTTTTAATTAGATTAAAATATTTATGATGTTAAAAAGAACAGCTATCTATTTTGTCAAGTATAATATCAAAAGGTAAATATAAAAAAAACTTTTAAATGAAAAATTTGATGATATCAAATATTGGTAAGGACATGGGAAAAACAGTTACCTTCAGATACTGCTGATGGAAGTGAAAATTTGTAAAGTCCATCTGGACAACTTTTTAGACATATGTGTTAAAATGTGTTCATATAATTTTATTCTTGGGTAATTACTCCAGAGAAAAACTTGCATATGAGCACCAGAAATGCACATAAGGATGTTTCTCAACACATTTTTATGACAGTGAAAAACCTGAAACAACTTATATGTCCATCCATAGGAAAATGATTACATGAGTTAGGATATGTGCCTGTCTGGATAGACCAGGTGATGCTGTAGGAACAAACAACATCCAAACCTTGATGCCTTAAAACAGTAGAAGAGATTTATTTCTCAGTCACACTGTATGCCTATCATGCTTTGGCTGTGAGCTCAGCTCTGTGTCATCCTGAGATCCAGGTAGGACTGTGCTGTCCCATATGGAAGCTGCTATCTATTGAGGCTATTACGAGCGCCTACTGAGCCCTGGGAATGTGGCTGATCGGCACTGATACGCACTGTGAGTGTAAAATACACACTGGATTTCAAAGGCTTCGTATAAAAAACAAGTAAAGTATCTCAATAATGTTTAATCTCGATTGCATGGTGAAATGATAATAGTTTGAATATACAGGATAAATAACATATAATCAAAATTAATTGTATCTATTAAAAATGTTTAAAATGTGGCTTCTAGAACATTTCAAATTACAGAGCAGCTTGTATTACATTTTTATTGGACATCACTGGTCTGATACATTCCTAGTCCCGGTGCCAGAGGAAAAGAGAGAGATGGGGAAGCTTTTGTTGGCTCTTACAGCTTGTCCCTGGAAGTAATACCTCGGACTTTGGTTTATATGTCCTTCCCTGGAGGAAACTGCACTGGCACACCTGAGTTTAATAGAGAAGGGAACTGCAATCTTGCCATGGCCCCAAAAGTCGAGAGCAAGAAGCACGATATTGGGAAACAGCCTTCCCATGGACCACACTGGGGAACACCTTGCAGCAGGTTAAAATAACATGTTAGCTCTACACGAGCTGACACAGAAAGAGTCTAGGATATACTATTGAGTGAAAAGGCAGGTCGTCTAACAATACCAGCATCACACCATTTATAACCCCCGCCCCACATATACACAGAACAAAACTGCACATTTTATGATGGCATATAGTATACAGTTAACTACCTAGAAAGATGTCTGAAGGATCTGGACCACACTTAAACCAATGGTCACCTCTTTGTGGAGAGGGGTAGCTTTATCCATAATGTTTGAATATTAGACCATAGGAACGTGCTCCTGTTTGGGCTGGAGGTCTGTCTCCTCCTCCAGATTGGCCCTCTACCCTTGCCCACCCTGGCATGTGCTTCTGCAACCATGCTGACTGGTTTCTGGGGCCCCTGCAGGGAGGCAGAAGCTGGAGGACAAGGTATTTACTCCCTTCCTGTGATGCCCCATCACCCCTCTTCTTCTCAAGGGGTCCTCCCCTGACGCAGCCTTCCAGCTCACTCTTTGTCTTGGGTGTGATCACTGTTTCTCCCCCATCCTCTTTAGGCTGGGGGTGGAGATGGCACCTCCCTGTCACTAGACCCTGGGGTGGGTGCTGCACCATCTCTTGCGGTTTCCTTACACCCTGCCCACACCCTTATTAACAGTAACTTTACTAAACTCTCTTCAAGTATCACTTATTTTTTGCTGGGACTGTAATACGACACATTACTTCTAAAAATAAAAATAGGACTTCCCTGGTGGCACAGTGGTTAAGAATCCACCTGCCAATGCAGGGGACATGGGTTCGAGCCCTGGTCCGGGAAGATCCCACATGCCGCGGAGCAACTAAGCCCGTGCACCACAACGACTGAAGCCCACGTGCCTACAGCCTGTGCTCCGCAACAAGAGAAGCCACTGCCATGAGAAGCCCGTGCACTGCAACGAAGAGTAGCCCCCACTCACCACAACTAGAGAAAGCCTGTGTGCAGCAACGAAGACCCAATGCAGCCGAAAATAAATAAATAATTTTATAATAAAATAAATAAAAATCATGGAAGAAGAAAAGCCTTGACAAAATTATGATAAAAGTGTCAAAATTGTTTGCTGCACTCTCTTTGGCAGTAGGATTATTGTGAATTATCTTCTGTGCCATTGCACTTCTTTGTATATAGTTACTTTTTCTGTAATAAATATTACATTTATCATTCAGTTTAAAAGAGTCTAAAATGAACAAAACCAGTAAGCAGAAAATGTTACTCTAAAATCGAATTTGTCCAGAAATTGCTGACCTTTGTTTTATGAGACTGTGACTAACGGAGTAGGTCCTCTCTTATCTGGCAGAGAACCTGATGCCTCCTTTGTATTATCCAGAAGAAAAGTCCTGACCAGCAGTTACTGAAAGTTCATAATGGGCTAAACTCTGTCTTGCTCTCTGCCTGTGACTTTGTTGTGACCTGCTGTTAACAGCTCTACTGTTTTGTCCTCACAGGGGTGGGGGGTGGGGGTGGGCAGGGTGGCTTTCTGATGCGTTGAGGTGACTCTCATACACACCAACCCCCAAGGACAGGCTGGAGCATCCCCAGTCTGGGAGTCTACAAAGTCCGTTTCCCACGGACGAGGCATTCCAGCACGTGTGTGGCCAGCTGCACTGAGACACACCCGCCAAGTCCCTTCACTGAGACATTTCTGGTAGGTTATTCAAGAACTGGGACCACAAGATTCCCTTTAGTGGCCTATCTGGGGCCTGGGCCCTCACTAACCACTTGTAACATCTATTTAATTTCTTCATTCACTTACATCACTGAATAACACACTGCAAATGTCTTATAGCTCCCACGGGGCCTTCCACATACAATAAAAGGGAGATGTGGGGCGAGTCTGGGATTGGAATTGCTCCCTTCTTTAATTCAGCATGCACCATTCCTGAATTATAGGCTCAGCAGCACTGAGCAGGCAGGGGCAGGAGAAAAGACTAGCGTACCAAGGAGGGCTGAGTACCTGAATGAATCAATCCCTCCCCATAGAGGTCTTCCCTTAGGGCAGTGGTTCTCAACGGGGGGAAAATTTGCCCCTCGTGACATATGGCCACTTCTGGAGAAGCGCTGTATTAGGGCAATGGTCAGATGCTGCATTAGAAGGAAGGGCAGCTGCCTAGCCTCACGCACTCATCCACTCCCCTGGGATGGAGAAGGTACAGCTGAGGACTAGACCACTGGAGAAAAGCTAGCCTTCCTCCTTAGCTCAGAAGGAATCCCATTTCATGTGCACCATTATTTGTATAGAGTTCTTGTTAGCAGAAGAGCTGATTGGCCCAGAGAGCATATGGATTTGGTTAGAGCTTTCCTGTTATCTTAATTGTGACTGCTTCTAGAGTAAACTCAGTCTTCAGGTCCAGGAAACCTTGGAATCTCATTAAAACTCATCTTCAAATGACAGCTGTTAGTCCACCCCAATCAAGGTCTGCTTGGACTGAGGCTGCTTTCCCGAGGAGGAGCCTGCTGGGATGCTGACATCCGAGTTCAAGGACCTAAGTTCAAGGCCAGACTCTACCAGCGTGAAGCTGACAGGAAAGCACTTAAGCGCTCCTCTTCTGTGCAAAAGAGAAATAATCGCTTCTATTCTGGTGGTAGTGGAGTACACAGAGTACACGGGAAGGTATTATTAGTGCTGAGAATCAGCATCAGTAAGTAATCAGCCACAGCGTATCATCAAGAAATGATTTCTCCATTTGTACCTTGCAGGTCTGTCCCCTCTGACTATTTTCTAAGCTCTTGTGACCGTGCTTGGTTTCCCAGGATATTTACTTTTTTAATTTAAAAAATATTACTTTTTATTGCGGTAAATATACATACCATAAAACTTACCATTTTAAACCATTTTTAAAGGGAACAGTTCACTGGCATTAAGTACATTCACAATGTGCAACCATCACCACTATCTACGTCCAGAGTTTCTTAATCATCCCAAACAGAAACTCGGTAACTATTAAAGACTAAACCTCTTCTCCACCCCCTAGTAATCTCTATTCTACTTTGTTTTCTTTATGTATGTGACTATTCTAAATACCTCATCTAAGTGGAGTCACACAATATTTGTCCTTTTGTGTCTGCTTTATTTTATTTAGCACAGTGTTTTCAAGGTTCATCCATGTTGTAGCATCCCAAGATATTTTAAGTCAGGCCAATGTAGTTGAACTCTAGCACCTTCTCTTTGCCAGCTGCTAAGGGCAAGGTAGTGAACCTGCTTGGCCCTGCCTCGGGGAGCTTCATCTCCCTTGATGTGGCCTCACCCCTGTGGTCCATCATCACAGAGGAGGCAGATGCAGGATACAAGCCCTAACCTTCTGACTCAAATCCAGATTCATTCCATTCTACCATCATGCTCTCCAAGTGCTAGACATTTTACTCAGTATTTTCTATATCCTCTCTTTTCATCAGTTTGTGCCTTTAGAGTCAGACAGAAATGGATGTGCTTTGAATCTTTAGCTCTGCTGCCTACTGGCTCCTCTTCAAATAATGCATGAAACTGCACAGTGTCTGGCACATAGTAAGCACTTATAAATATTAGCCATGTTTTTATTCATTCATCAAATGCCTATCTTCTATATGTAACCCTGAAGGCTCCATGAAGCAGGGACCATGCTTATCTTGTTACCATAACATCCCCCAGTGGCAGCATGTTGCCTGTCAGTCAGTGTTTACTGAATGAGCACATAGCCAAGCCCCCAGAGCTGGGCTGTAACTCCAGGGTCTGAACTCTCCCCCTGATGACCCCTCACTGTCTCTCCAGGAGCCTCCAGCCACCCCATGGGGAAACTAACAGGCCAGCAAACAATGGCCACAGAATGTGACCTGAGCCACTCTCTTTTGACCCACGGGTCAAAGATGCTGCCTTGGAAGCTTAGATGGGAAGGAATTTCACAGTGCTTGCCTTTGGTCCCTGCTCTGATGTTGACGAAGAAGGGTTTATACCTCACTGACCCTATGCTGCCAGTAATTTCTACACTGGTTTAAGAGAGGAGGAACTTCTGCAATGGTAACAACAGAAAAAGAAAAGAAAGAGTGAACCAACCCAAGAGACTGGGAGGAGTCCAGGCAGAAGGATGCAGAGAGGAAAGGTATTTGATCATCTCTGACTGGCTTTGCCTCTGCTGTGGTTCTGCTGTGTAGCTCTTGGCTTCAGCATCTCAGTACCTCATGCCTCAGTTTTGCCACCTGTAAAATGGGACATAAAATTCCCACCTATATCTTTTTAAATTTGTTTTGCTCTAGTTCTATCAAGCTTGAGGACCACCCCACAGATTTGAAGGCAGAAGATTCAAATGTGCTTGAAAAAAGGAATGACGAAGGGCCAATAACTTATTTGGTAAGCATGTAATGATCACCTATGATATATGTGTCAGGCACACAGAGGGTACTAAGATATACCCTCTACCCTCTAGGACTCACGGTCTAGCAGCTTTCATTTTAAAAGGAAGACACTGACAGGAGAGGTTACTGTGTGACTGCAACATCCTTCCCACAAACTGCCAAGGGGAAAGATAATGAAAGTCACTCTGGAGCCAGAGCTGGAAATTTTAAAGAACTAACTATTCCAATAGAGAAGTTTGGGATATGCTGTAAGGCAGATGAACTTTTTTTGCCCTTTCATGAAAAGGATTTTAATTCCACAGAAAAAGTAATGATGATATAATGGGTGACAATTAGGAGCATTAAGATCTGTCACTTGGAGAGTGATAGTGCCCTGAAAGCGTTAGATGTGCACTTGGCAGAGAGAACTGCGAGCAAAGGCAGGGAGTCGGCAGGGCAGCCTGTGTGGAAAGACAGGGGCTCCCCAGCGAGCTCCATGGGTGCTGTGCTATGGGTCTATCAGGCTAGAAAATCAAGTCATCATCTCCCTCTTCAAAATGGTGGAACAGGCCAGACTAAATTAGTACGATTATTGAAAAGAGGAGACGAATCAACGGGAAGAGAAAATGAGTTCGGTGTCAGAAAGATGTGGGTTCTGATCTGATCCTAATAATTAGTAGGTGTGTGTCCTTCAGCAAGTTATGTAACCATTTAGTACTGTTTTTGTGCCTATAAATGGGAATATCCTAACTACCAACATTACAAGGTAGTAAAAGCATATCTTGGAGGCTCGATCAAGGTACAAACTCAGTAAGCAGTTTTATATGCATATATATTTGATCATCTCTGACACATATACATATACATGACTGTAGAGACTGGCAAGTCCAAAATCTGCAGGGTAGGCTGGCAGCTGGAGACCCAGGGAAGAGTCCAAAGGCTCTCTACTGGCAGAAATCCCCTGTTCTTCTGGGGTGGTCAGTCTTCTATTAGGGCCTTCAACTGACTGGATAAGGCCCACTCATATTATGAGGGGTAATCTGCTTTACTCAAAAGCTACTGATTTAACGCTTACTCTCATCTAAAAATTACCTTTACAGAAACATCTAGAATAATGTTTGAATAAATATCTGGGTACTGTACCTAGCCAAGGTGACACATAAAAATTAACCATCATGGGCTTCCCTGGTGGCGCAGTGGTTGAGAGTCCGCCTGCTGATGCAGGGGACACGGGTTCGTGCCCCGGTCTGGAAAGATCCCACATGCCGCAGAGTGGCTGGGCCCGTGAGCCATGGCCACTGAGCCTGCACGTCCGGAGCCTGTGCTCCACAACGGGAGAGGCCACAGCAGTGAGAGGCGCGCGTGCCGCAAAAAAAAAAAAAAATTAACCATCACAACCTTCCTAGTTAATTGAAACTTTAATCACTATATCTCTTCATCTTTAGCAGTGCTTTTTGCCTTAAAATCTAATTTGTCTGATATTAGTATTGGTATACAAGCTTTTCTTCTGCACACTTGCCTTAGTCCATTCAGGCTTCTATAACAAAATATCACAGACCGGATGGCTTAAAAACAGCAGAAATTTACTGCTTACAGTTCTGGAGGTTAAAGGCTGAGACTGGGGAGCCAGCAGGGTTGAATGAGGGCCCTCTTCCAGGTCACAGACTTCTCAAGGTCACTGTGACCTCACATAGTTGAAGGGGTGAGGGATCTTTCTGGAGCCTCATTTATGAGGTCACTAATCTCATTCATGAGGACTCCACGCTCCTGACCTAATCACCTCCCAAAGGCTCCCACCTCCTTGTACCATCACCCTTGGGAGTTAGGATTTCAACCTATCAATTTTGAGGGCCACAAACATTCAGACCATAGCAATACTGCTTACAGAGTCTTTCTTTTTTCATCTTTTTACTTTGAATCTTTCTTTATCCTTATATATTAAAGTGTGTCTCATGTAAGTGACAAATAGTTTTTAAAAAAGTTTTCATCCAGTCTGACAATCTTTGTCATTTAATGGACATATTTAGTTTATTCATATTTAACATGATTGCTGACATACCTGGATTTAAATCTGCTATCTTTCTGTGTTGTCTATTTATTCCATCTGTTCTACAATCTTTTTTTTCCTCTTTTGTCTTAGTTTCTCTTTAGGATAATTCTTTTTATTTTATTTTTCTCCTCCATTTGCTTATTAGCCATATATTTTTTTACTAGTCTTTTATTTATCATTCTAAATATTAAAATATAGCTTGGTATTTTTTATACAGATTGGTTATTTTTTATACTTCTTGGACAATACAAAGACCTTAGAATATTTAATCTCCAGTTTAACTCTGTCCTGACTATTGGATATTGTTGTTGTTTACTTTAATATGCATGCATTATAATTTTCTAATATGTTTTATATATTAAAATATTTTAATAAATATGCATACATATATAAGAGGGTCTGTATATTCACATATATTTAAATATCACAAGGCAGTATTATGATTATAGCTTAACGAAACCTTTTTATAGATTGAACCACATTTTACCACTCATACTCCCATTACTATTATCCCTCCAAAGTTAACCTCTGTTCTGATTTCATTCACTATAAACCTATGCTGATTTTGTTTCTTTTTTGTACTTTAAGATTTTTATGGACTCAAAAATATATGCCCTTTGGGGACTTCCCTGGTGGCACAGTGGTTAAGAATCTACCTGCCAGTGCAGGAGACACGGGTTCAAGCCCTCATCCGGGAAGATCCCACATGCTGCGGAGCAACGAAGCCTGTGCACCACAACTACTGAGCCTGTGCTCTAGAGCCTGTTGAGCCACAACTACTGAGCCCTCATGCCACAACTACTGAAGCCCACACGCCTAAAGCCTGTGCTCCACAACAAAGAGAAGCCACCACAATGAGAAGCCCACACACCCCAATGAAGAGTAGCCCCCGCTCACTGCAACTAGAGAAAGCCCACGTGCAGCAACGAAGACCCAACACAGTCAAAGATAAATAAATAAATTTATTAGAAAAAATATATATATATGTATGCCCTTTTGTGTCTGTCTTCTTTGCTCAGTGTTATGCTTAGAGATTTTAAAATGTTCTTGCAAGTAATTATAAATTGTTCATTCCTACTGCTGTATAACATTCCATAGTGTGAATCTATCACACAATTTATTTGTGCATGCTTTTTTTCACACTGTTCCCAGACACTTTGCCTTTTTTTTTTTTTGCGGTATGCGGGCCTCTCACTGTTGTGGCCTCTCCCGTTGCGGAGCACAGGCCCTGGACGCGCAGGCTCAGCGGCCATGGCTCACAGGCCCAGCCACTCCATGGCATGCGGGATCTTCCCGGACCAGGGCACGAACCCGTGTCCCCTGCATCGGCAGGCGGACTCTCAACCACTGCACCACCAGGGAAGCCCACCTTTGCTTTTTTTTAATGAGACTTATTATGATGTACTTAGGTGTGGTTTTCATTGTATTTATCTTATTTTGTGTCTGCAGAGCTTCTGGAATATGTGGCTTGGTTTCTTTCATCAGTTTTGGAAAATTCTCAGCCATTAACTCTTCAAATATTGCTTCTGGTCCATTCTTTACCATCCCAATTTTTGGGACTCGAATTATAAGTATGTTTCCTATGCTCTTTTGTGTATTTGACATTATTTTGTCTCTCTGTGCTTCAGTCTTGATATGTTCTTCTGATCTATGTTCTGGTTTATTAACTATCCTTAACTATATCAAATCTTTATTTCAGTTATTATATTTTTTATTTCTTAAATTTCTATTCTTTTCTTTTTATGTGTTATGGTTTTCTACTGTAAGTGTCCATTTGTTTTTTTAACTCTTTGAACACATGACCCATGGCCCTATTAAACTGCCTGTCTGATAACTCCATATCTGGATCTCCCATGAGTCTGTTTCTATTGTCTAGTTGATTTTATTTTGGGTGATATCTTATATTCTGTTATGTCCAGTTAATTTTGACTGAGTATGAGGCTTGTGCATTTAAACAACTATAGAGATCATTTGAGGCTGTGGATAGTGTTCTCCTCCAGAGAGGATTTACTGTTACTCCCAGCAGGCAGTTAGCCTGGGGGCAAATCATCTTAATGCAGTTATGGATTAAGCTTCATTCTTTGTGGAAGCAGCCTAACCCATTGTGAAGTCCTCAGGGGTAAGGAGGTCAAGACTGAAACTCTGGGATATTTACCAGGGCCCCCTCTCTATGGCAAGCCCTGAATTCCAATTTCCCCCCAATCCTATGAGACAGATAAAATCTCTGCTCAGATTCTCAGCTTCTCACCTACTGTGTTCTGCTCATCTTTTTGGTCTTTGTCACGGCTTTCCAATTTCTAATTGTTTCATGCAAGGAGCCTTTGCAAACGCTAGGTCACCTCTCTGGGCTTCCTATGTCTTAAAAATCTTGAATCTCTCAAGTTTCACTTGTCTTTATAACTCTCTTCTAATATCATCAGCAAGTTTTTCTCAAACTTTTTTTCAGACTTTTTAATTGTGGGAAAAGCGTTGGCCTGAAATACGTTAGTCAGATATTTCGAGAAGCAGAAATTCACTACAACATGCTTTTATCTTTGTCAGTTTGAGAGCATAAGCGGTGTCTCATCATGGTCCTCTCCCCACGTCTAAGGTTAGTACTAGAACAGTGGAGAAGTCTACCTTCAAGTGATTGGAAAATTAAATCACTGTGTTTAAAAGTGACCAGAGGTCATTTTTATACCTGAAAGTCACCACAAACGTCGTAAGACCCAACCTAAATTTAAGCAATGTGTGAAGGGAAAAAAAAAAAAAAAAAACTAGCCCACCAAGCAGGTATAAAAGTACAGTAACTGGGAGAGAGTTTTCTTTTATGCTGGTATCCTGTTAAATTCTGCTCTTTCAATGAAATGCTTACATACTTATAGCAATGAGAACAACAACAAAAACACCACAATTAATATTGCAACAAATTATCCTTCCATTCATTAGTCGGTTGACTGCTTCATTGAATACTGATTTAATACCTAACATGTGCCAAACTCTGTAAAGTACTTGGAACAGAGTTGTGAGTGACAAGGACCCAGGCTTTCCTCTCTCCTAAGGGATATAAAGGAGTTGAGGGACAAAGTTTGAATTAAGAATTCTGGCTCTGGAGTCCTCAGGGACTTCAGAGAAAGTGATATAATGTAGGGAACAAAGAATACAATTTATTTTTTCCAATATTATACAAGAAAAGGAACACATGCTACAAGTGAATGAATGTATGAATGAACAAATGAATGAATGAGATGATTAATCCTTGCTATGCTGCCTTTAATTTTGGCAGGTTGAGCCTGCCTTTCCTCTCTGGCCCCAGTTTTCCACCTATACAAAGGCTGATGATTTCACTAGACTATCTCTGATGTTTTTTTCACTGAGTTCTAATATTTTTTCAGTGACTATAAAATCCATAGCCAGTGGTGAGAAGGCATTTTTAGGTTCAATAAGTCCTTAACACTCTGAGACACTGGAGGGCAGTAAAACCACACTCAATTAAAAATGCACATCCTAAAAAAAAAAAAAAAATGCACATCCTGTTGTTGTGGGTTTCCACAGTGAAAAAAGGCTCTTGCTAAAATGCATACTTTCTTCTTGCCTAGGTTGATTCTGCCCTGACTACTACACATGGACTCTCCTCATCACTTACATGTCTGACAGGTCAATTTCACAACCATTTTCGTGTTCTTAAGCTTCACTGAAGTGACTGCTTTCACAATAGAAATTTAAAACTCCTGATTTGGAAATAGAATGTAATATTTGAAGTCGGGACTCTGCTAGGGGATCCCTGACAGGAGGTGGTTATATTTAAGAGCCTTTTGAGTCTGATTACAGTCCCTTCAGGTTCAACGCATGTATTGAGTCAGAGCGGAAATAGGCAAACTTGCATATTGTGCACCAAATCCTTGTCTGTGTGAAAGCAACGGAGAAAGGACACAGAACCAAAGCATTTCAGGGATGACGCGACATCCATGGTGCCGACAGCCAGCACCCTGGTTGTCACAGAGCTGAGGCCGGGAACCTCAGTGTGAGTGGGCAGCAAGAAATCAGAAGTCAGAGGAAAGATGGTTATGGGAGCTGGTAACAGTGAAAAGCTCTTCCTTCTCTGTTTAAAACAACAACAACAACATACTTCCAATACAGCAGGAATTATTTTGATTCAAAACCAAGGGAAACATTCCTTGATCCTGAGGTATAAGTTTCCATGTGCAAAGGTTTACACTATTGACTGACAGAGTACAAGATTGGGGAGGGTCCTTTGTGCAGACCCAGCCTACTCAGTGCATAGGTGCACAGAGGAAGGCACAGCAAGGGGTGGTCTTAAATGACTACAAGCCAATGACAAGGGCATCCTATTGCAAGTCTTGGTCCAAGATAATAATTCCTTAGACTAAAAGTCCAGGTTTAGGGAGTAAGTGATTTGGGGGCGACCAACTGGTATTCAGTTGTGGCTGGCATGGTTCCCAGAATGTGTTGAAGTGGCCCACTCAAACTTAGGATGGGCAAGTTCCAGCTAGCCATGATTTTGAGATCTATAAAACCATCATCCTTCTAGAACATACTTTCAGACAAAGGTCTTTGCTCAGCAGGTGAGCTCTTATGTATTCCAGTCCTCCCATCACCCAGAAGGTTCAGTGACCACTAGGAGAGGCTGGAGGGCTTCTGTGTGATGAAATCTCTCACCCTCTGCTTTATTAAGGAACTGAAAGCTACCTTACCCAACCTGATATTTCCACCTTTTGTCATACCAAACCCTGCATTTTTGCCCTCTTCTATCAGTGAAGATGAGCTTTTCAATTAGTTGAGATCATTCAGAGGGAAATGGAGGTGAACTAATGTATATCTTACACTCACTGTGAACCAGACAGTAAGAATGCTACTTTGAGCACACAGCTTTATTCAGTTCTCAAAAACATCCTTGTTAAGGAGAGATTATCATTCCCATTTTACAGATGTAGAAACTGAGGTTCAGAAATGTTAAGCAACTGGTCAAGGGTCAAGGAAATTCTAAGCCCCAAAGCCAAGTGGGTTTCATTCTACAATCCATTTTTGTCCAGAGAGAATGAGGACCTTGATTAATGAAGTTAGGTTCTGGAATATTAGGCACCCAAAGCAGGTTAGAGAGAGCCAGAAAAGAAGGGGTTTCCAGATAGACAGAGGATCTCTCCAGGTTGGGCTCAAGGCTAAGCCCAGGCCCTGTGGTGTAAGCTCAGGTGGACAGGGTTGTGATTGGAGGCAAGTTGACTTAATCATGCTGGATATTAATTCTGCATGATGCCTTGTGCTTTATGGAGCAACTTTATGTGCATTACCTCATTTGTTTCTCACCATAATTTGGCAAAACATGAGGAAATGGTGTCGCTGATGTTAGGCTATGTTTGAATGGATTTTTATATAATTTGATACAGCTTGATAAATTTTCAGAAGGAAGGAAATACCAGGCCTGTGTTCAAGATGAGAAAACTTGGGCTCAAAAGAATCAATTTCTCCACTGTGATAGGAGAAGGCATTGTGGATAAATGAAGGGACCTTGACTGTCAGCCTCAGAGAAAAAAGCCACTTGGGGCAATACCCAAAGGACCTTCTATTTGGCCAGGTGTCTGGGTGATGCCATGTGTGATATATAACATGAAGCTCTGGTGTGTCCATTCTTTCATTTATCCACTCGTTCATCCATCTCCAGAGGGGCACTGAGCTACATGTCTGGCACTGTGCTAAACTTATAAATAAAATGGTGAGCAAAAACAAATACTGTTCCTGCCTCATGCAGCTGTGACTTTTCATTTTGTGCCATGACCATAGGTATGTACTGATCTCTACTTGTGGTTGCAATTTTCATTTCTCAGGTTGCTAATGAGATTGAGCACCTTTTAATGTGGGCAGCCATTAAAATGTCTTATGTGAGGGGATGAAATGGACACACTTGTGTTTCTATGAGGTCTCTCCAAAGGGGATGGCAGCTCAGGTCAGGGGCACAGATATAGCACCAGACTCTAAGAGAAATTTAGGAGATATAGTTGAGGGCAAGGAAGAATTCTTGGGAATTCTCTGGAATTTCTGAAATCATAAGTTTTTCTTAAAACACTTCTAACACTCTTTATAGTCAATCCATATTATGGTAATCTGAAAATTTGTTTGATATATAAGAATAAATAAGAAGAATAAGAAATTTTAAGTTTAATGTCATTATGAAGAACGGTAGCCTATAGCAATATTCACATTCTGGATAAACACAAGCAAACACTATAGGATAGCGTTCCAATAATGTAGCATTCAGATCTCCCAGGAAGAGTAATGACACGACACAGAATCACATGTTAAAATTGCCAGTTTAAGGACTTCATTTGTTTGCAAAACTTATTACTTCTTGGAACCTCGCTCACAAGATTTGTAGAAAGTATACTATGTGTATAATCTTATTAATATTTACTTTATTTGCAAGAATGACTCACCATTAGCAGCAGACAGGTGCAGGGTCACCCACTTACAAGCATGGCAAAAGCTACAAGAGGAATGGATTAGATTGTCAACGACTAGGTTCCCAGGAATGTCTCCCTCAAACTTTCACTCCCCTTGTCAGCTTCTCTGCTCTTGCTTTCAACTTGAAGTCAGTGGATTCCTTCCTACCAGTAAAGTCTCTACAACTTGTTAAGCTTTAATTCTCAAAGGAGATTTCTAATACTTGTTTCCCCTTTTCCTGACTTCTTGATCCATTTTTCTCAGAATTGGGAATTCAGAAAACTGGTGGAGAAACACCATTAAGGAATTCTGGTATGGAAATACAGGGCTTGTGAAAGAGCGGCATATTGGGACAGTCTGGCTGAGAGGGGGCTAATCAATCTTGTGTCTGTTTTTATCTGTGTTCTCTCCAAACTGATTAGTCTCCTTAAGACTGGTCATCATGGGGCAGGTCAACAATTAATACAATCAGATAAATAACCAACCCCACCCTATTAGCCAAAACAAGAACTAAATTTCCAAACAATGCACTTTTACTCCTCTTTGAAAAAGTAATACACCTTTGGAAAGAGCAGAGAACAGACTGAAAAATGACTCTTCCCAAACCTAGGGTCTTTTCCATGGACCACCAAACCCTGGACTGGGGAGGAGACAAGCTGGGTCCACTAAAGATTTGAGCGTGATTCCTGGTGGTCGATTTTCTTTTAGATATACGAAACATATCTTTTAGACATATTTGATTTAAATCCTGAAACAAAACATTTTGCTCAATCATTAGCTACTCCTAAAGATTAGGTGGTTGACAACCTGGAAACATGGCTAAGTGTGTCATACTGAAGGATGCATGGTTTAAAAGATAGGAACAAGACAAAAACATAAATGCAGAAATTAGATGAATTGATTGAGATAAAGATAATCTAATTATCTCAAGTGGCAATAAACAAAGTCCCTAAGTCACCAAATGATCTCAGTTCTTTTCCTTTCGTTCTGAATCCAAGCAGGTTTTTCCCAAGATGCATTAGAGATTCAGAGCAGAGATGAAAGCAGAGATTGGACAGTCAGTCTATCTAATGGCTTACGGTAGTGGCCACTGGCAAAGTTTCTAACAGCACAGTTTTCTCTAGGTATTTCTCCAGAACTGTGACTATATATTTACCTAGGAATGTGTGGTGATTCCTAGTGCTGAAATCTATACCTGGCCTAGAAAGACACTTTGCTATTTTTCCATTCATTCATTAATTATTAAGCACTCTCTGAGCATTTGGCATGGTCGCTTTTGTTTTAGAGGATTTGTCATAACTTTCCCCACAGGGAAATATTTTTCAGGCTGGGTAGGTATAAAAAACTGGGAAGAAATTGAACACTGCAGAGAGCAGAGGAATACAATAGGCTAGAAGAATCTTAAAAAAACCAAAGCTATTTATAGATCTTGAAATAAATGGCCGTCCTTTGATTGGAAGAGGCACTTCTAAAAGAATTTTTTAAAAAATAGGACAAGAGGGGCTTCCCTGGTGGCGCAGTGGTTGAGAGTCTGCCTGCTGATGCAGGGGACACGGGTTCGTGCCCCGGCCTGGGAAGATGCCACATGCCGCGGAGCGGCTGGGCCCGTGAGCCATGGCCTCTGAGCCTGCACGTCCGGAGCCTGTGCTCCGCAACGGGAGAGGCCAAAACAGTGAGAGGCCCGCGTACCGCAAAAAAAAAAAAAAAAAAAAAATAGGACAAGAGAATGGTAGTGAAGTGGGAAATTTTATCTAAGACCTGTCTGTCTGGTATAATTTTTTCTTAGAAAAAGTTCAGAATTACCACATTATCACATGTACCAAAAAAAAGTTACTTGAAGAGGTAGCAGATCTTCCAAAAAGGTGCTTTGTTTTTTGTTTTTGTTTTTTTTGGCTAGAGATAAAATCAAGGAACTGATTGAAAATGGGAAGAGAAACATTTGGCTTGCTGTGTTTTTTAGGACTGAAGTTTTATTTTGCAAAGGCATTTGTGGCTCAAGAAGTTAGATAGGATGTGGGAGGGCTGGGAAATACTTTCACAATTTTGTTTGCTTTTTTTTTTAAAGTATGAATTAATTACTTGTCTCCAGTTCATGCTCATTTTTAAATCAATGCAAGTAAATAAGGATACAGAGGGGCTTCCCTGGTGGCGCAGTGGTTGAGAGTCCGCCTGCCAATGCAGGGGACACGGGTTTGTGCCCCGGTCCGGGAAGATCCCACATGCTGCGGAGCAGCTGGGCCCGTGAGCCATGGCCGCTGAGCCTGTGCATCCAGAGCCTGTGCTCCGCAATGGGAGAGGCCACAACAGTAAGAGGCCCACATACCGAAAAAAAAAATAATAATAATAAGGATACAGAGTATCAAAGACAGGCAATGAGAAGAATTTGGAGCCAGGTCTTAACTGACTGCATGGATGATGAGCATAAAGCAGATTAAAGCAGATTATCAAAATCTGCCATAATCTAAGAAATTCAAAGTCAACAAGAGTGTTCCAGAGCAAGGATTATCAGCCTTGGCTGCCCATGGAATCACTCAGGTTTTTAAAAAATCTTTGATGCGAGGTTCTCAGCAACATTCACTTAACTGGTCTGGGGTGTGGCCTGACATTAAGATTTTTAAATGCTCCTCAGATAATTCTGATATTCAGTTAAGACTGAGAACTATTAATCTAAGAAGCCGATCAGGGCAGTGAACTGGTAGTATCTTTTTGCTCCTTCACAGTCTCTTGGCAGCCTAGGAAATCCAGACTAGCTTTTCCCCTGGGCTCACGCCAAGCCAGACAGGGAGAACTCGGTGTGGGTGCTGATGTCTCTTCTTGTAGGGCCCCAACCTCTCTTTTCCTTTCTGTAGATTTAAAACTGTGTCTTTGTCCTTCTTCACCAGTGTTTCCCTTCATCTGGGTAATCACATGCTGCGCATGATCTGAGCAGCTGGAGATGCAACTCCACAGACAGACAGAAACACACACACACACAAGTACACGTACATCGGGTTGGCCAAAAAGTTTGTTCAGGTTTTTCTGTAACATCATATGGAAAATCACGAACGAAATTCTTGGCCAACCCAATAGTTTTTCTCCTTTTCTTTTGCTTTTCATTTTTTTTTGTTTTGTTTTGCTTTGTATTTACCTTGATTTTAAAATTTTGTGACTCTTAAATAGATACAAAACAAATGGAACTGTGACTTCTGCTTCCTAATCTATGTGGCCGGCTTCCTGTAAGGTCATGTTCCATATACTAAGACCTTTTTTTTTTTGAAAACCGTTTCTATCTTCCCATTGGATATTGCCATGTGACCCACCAATGTCCCCCATCCCTGTGCTGACATGGGACCCCAGAAGAGTACCAAGTAGCTGCTGCAGAGCAATGAATTTTCAACACAGGCTTTTAGACAGAGCTCCTACAAATTACCTGCTTCCTTGATTTTGCACTGCTCCCATAAGGAAGATCCAAAGTGTGGAGGCATGGGAGGCATGGGAAAGTGTGTCTGCCAGCTGGATGGCTCCTTGCACACACAGTATAGCTGCATTTGGACTGTCTGTCCACATGAAGAGCCCAGGGTCAGCCCGACCTGAAGCAGAGCACAGAGAAACAGCCACACAGGAAAGGATGGTTACTGTTCTTTTACTGTGAATTTAAATCTCTTGCCACCACCTGCAACTTGACCTTGGCCAGGCCTCAGCAGACAGTGCCTCAGATAAGAAGGGGTCAGGTCTTCTGAGCTCCCACGTTCAGCACCTCCCCCCAACCTAGCTGCCTCTTCCCCCTCCCTTTCTTCCTCCAGCCAACTGTCATTGTCTCCTGGTGGGCAAGGGTGGGGAGAAGGCTGCCTGCCCTCAGGGCTGCAGGCAGAGCAAGTATGCTTTGCCTCTTGATCCTGAGACACTGAAACCAAACCCCCAGGGACTCAGATTTTTGTGGTCTGGACAAAACGAGGAGTAGACTTTGGCTGCCCTGGTCATGCTCAGGGCTGGTGACGTCTCCCTTGGCTCAGCACCCACTGGCCAGACAGAGACCCTTAAGACCACCACTGTGGTGCTGTCCTCGTCTGATGGGTTAGCCAACTGGAGTCCCTGTTTGGGCTCCTTAAATGCTCAGCAGTGCAGAGCCCACCTCCCTGTCCTCTCCACGGGAGCCAGCCCTGAGGGTGAGGGTCAGGTTCAGGGCCGGCTACTGCTACAGCTCAAGAAGCCCTCTGGCATCACCAGATGATACATATTGAAGGAAACAAATCCCTTTTGCCATGCACTTGGGTCGGTTTTGAGTAAACTCTTCATTAAGCCATCCAGCCTCCAGAGCAGTGGTTCTCAAAGTTCCCAGGTCACCAGGGAACTTGCTAAAAATGGAAATGACCATCGACTGATGAATGGATAAAGAAAATGTGGTATATTTATACAATGGAATATTACTCAGCCGTAAAAAACAATGAAATAATGCCATTTGCAGCAACATGGATGGACCAAGAGTTTATCATACTAAGTGAAGTAAAAGTCAGAAAGACAAATACTCTATGATATCACTTTTATATGGAATCTAAAAGAATGATACAAATGAACTTACATACAAAATAGAAATAGACCCACAGACGCAGAAAACAAACTTATGGTTACCAAAGGGGAAAGGGACAGGGGAGGGATAAATTAGGAGTTTGGGATTAACACGTACACACTACTATATATAAAATAGATAACCAACAAGGATCTACTATATAGCACAGGGAACTGTACTCAATATTTTGTAGTAACCTACAAGGGAAAAGAATCTGAAAAGAACAGATATATATATATAGATAGATAGATATAGATATATATACACACATATATATGTATATGTACAACTGAATCACTTTGCTGTACACCTGAAACTAACATAACACTGTAAATCAGCTATACTTCAATTTAAAAGATGCAAATTCTCAAGCCTGCCCCAGACCTATTCAATCAAAAATTCTGTGGATAGGGCCTTCCAGGTGACTCTGAGAGCCACTGTTTTAGGTACTGTATCAAAGTGATTATGAACAGAAAGGAAGGAATCAAACTGACCAGTTTATGAGCCCTTGAGCAAATTACCTAAGCTTACTAAGTCTCCCTTTTCTCACTGTAAATCAGGAATATGACAATTCTGCCCTCACTGGGTTGTGATGATGTTTATATTGGAGTGGAGCACATCCAGTACTTAGCAGGTAAAATCCTAGTAAGCATGAGCCCTGGTTTTGACCCTGAGGTTGCTTGAATGCTGGCTTTGCACTGCCTCTTGTGTTTCTGTTACTCAGTCATCCTGGGCCCACACTCAGGGAGTGGAGATCATTGCCATCCCATCTCTGGATGTGTGTCTGACCTGCTGCTGAGTTATTTCTCCCCCAAAGGCAAGCCCTCAAAATGAAGGGAATGCCCGTAAATGTTCAGCTCCAGGGGAAAAGGGTTCTCAAGGGAGATGGCAGGGGTGATTTTCAACAGGACATGCTGAGGGGTCGTAGCAGAGATCTCAGGGACATTTGTTCCTAACCGTGCCCTGTCACAGGACCTGGCAGTGGAGATGCTCAGGGGAGCAGGGACAAAACTGACAATAATATCAGCCAGGCCTGCTGATGGGGGTGGGGACTGGGTGTGGCACTTGACTTCCTTGGAGGGCATGTGCTCTTGACTGCCTGTGACAGGGCAGATGTTTAGGGATGGGGAGGGGGGCTTATGTGATAGCCAGCTTCGGCTGGGAGACAACAGAACAACTTTTCCAGGAAAACTCTCAGTCCCCAGATTTTAATGGCAAGAGGGATACATACCAGAACCTTGTGATGTCATAAAGGATCCTGGGTTACCAGACACACCACTGCTTAAATTTTAAATCATAGCTCACCCACCCATTACACAATGAGTCATGGGTATGTTATTTCTTCGGGATTTCATTTTCTTACCTGTAAAGTGGAAACACCACCTCCAGCTTCACGGGGTTGACATGAGGATTAAATTTACAACATATGAGAGCACCATGCAGATTATGAATTCACACGCAGGGTTAGTTGTTGTTTTATTAAGGGGCAGCCAGTTGTGGAATCTCAGAGGGGTTTGAAGCCCTGCTTGCCTACTTACCAGCTGTGTGACCTCCTACTTGACCTCTTTGAGCCTCAGTTTGCCCATCTGTGAAGTGGGGACAATTTTACATGCCTCCCACACAAGACCACTGTAAGGCTTAACTAAGCCAGCAGGTGATAAGACACCTCACATGGATCAGGCACATTCAGGCCTTCTTGGGTGTTAGTACCTCTCCTCCTCCATGGATGAGCTACTTCAAGGAGGCGGGGGCAGGCTGGATCTCTGAAGGGCTCCCTTTATGCTTATTACTCCTGGAGCCTGTTGAGTTTACCAACGCCATGCTCAGCTGTCAGACACCTCTTGCATCTGTTTTGAGATTCCTGAGGTTTGAAGGGGAAAAACTCCTTTCCTCTGGCCTTCAAGATGTTCCCTATGCTAGAAGACTCAGCCAGGGGTCACTGTGCCCCTCTCCAGTGGCAGATAAAGCTTCCCAAACTATCCTTTGGCTTTGCAACAGTAAGGTTATATGGGGTGCCCATGTGAAAGGGTTCCCCCCAACCACAACATTTACCATGACCTGGGTAAGAGGCATATTCTGCAGGTGAATATACCAGTCATCTTAAAATCAGTCCCACATGGCTTGCATGGAAAGCATATCAGCTGCTTCCTCTAGGGTTTCCACTTGGCATTCATAGGGGGAGATGGGCAGTCCCCCTTCTCAGGGTAAATAGACCTTACAGAGTTCCCTTTGGGAGTAACCTCCTATAGGTGCAGCTCATGTACAGACATCTGTGATTGTTCCATAGTGAGCAGTGGGCTCTGTGTCAGCCCAAACATGTTCTTCCACTGTGCAGCACTCAAAACCAAAGACAAGGCTCCTAAATTAGCTACTCTCATAATCCATTTCAGTAAGGATTCTTCAGGGAGCTGATGATACTGATACAAAATGAGACAGTTCCTTACATTATGCTCCTTGGTTTCAGGAGTTTCTTGGTTTTGTCCTCCCCCTACACTGACTACTTTCTTGGTAACCAGAGGTCTTGGAGGTACTTCCTGTTGCCCCTGCATAATTTTTCCCTGTTTAGGCAGCTTGGAGGCTAGTGGCCAAAGCTCAGATGGATCCAAATCTGAGCCTGGTTTAGCATCAAGGTCCAACCCAGCACTTTCTTCTACTTTTGTTTTACCTATTACAGATAACAATAATCAAGCGACTATATCTTGAGCATGCTTATTATTTTGCATTTCCTTATACATCCAGTGATTCCATGCCCCAGGATCTGGACCCATCTCTAAATTCCACTGGTAACTTTTACCTTCAGTAACTGACTGCAGCACCACTGCTGCTCCATGCCACAGGTGACCACGTGGCCCAAGAATCAAAGGTTCTTCATTCCTCACTGTTTCATCCTTTCTTCCCAAACCATGTTCCTGTGAGCCAGGGATGATCTAGCAAATCCCACTCCTGACACCAACTGAAAGGGTTCTGGAACCCAATGCCCATATGTGTGCTGGGGGAGAGGGGTGGTTTCCTCTATAGCATCAAGCAATTCTCAGACTCCAACTGAGTGTCCTGCAATTCAACTCAATCCTGACACTAGCCACCCAGAGAGGGCATCAAATCACACAGGTTAAGGGCTCAGCCTTAGACTGCTGCCCCCCAACTTCAGATGTCAGTCACAAGCCCAGGTTGTGACCTGCACTTCTGACTGACAAGCTATAGATGGGAAGTTCCAGGGACCCCTTCCTTGAGTTCAAATAATTTGCTAGAGCAGTTCATAGAACTCATAGAAACATGTTACTTATCAGATCAGCAGTTTATTATAAAAGGATACACTCAGGAACAGCTATATGGAAGAGATGCACAGGGAAATGTATGGGGAAAGGGTGAGAGCTTCCATACCCTCTCCAAGTGCATCTCTCTCCCTGAACCGCCACGTGTTCACCAACCTGGAAGGTGTCCAAACCAGTCCTTTTGGGTTTTATGGAGGTTTCATTACTTAGCCATGATTGATTAAATCATTGGTCACTGGTGATTAATTCAACCTCCAGCCTCTCGTATCACCCTGGAAGTCAGAGGTATGGCGCCACCCTGGAAGACTGATGGGACTGAAAAGTTTCAACTCTCTTAATCACATGATTGGTTCTCCTGGAAACCAGCCCCAACCTCGGGTGCATTCGAAAAGTCACTTCATTAACCTAACAAAAGACACCTTTACCACTCTCATCAATTAATAAATTCCAAGGGTTTTAGAGCTCTGTGCCAGGAACACTGGACAAAGGCCAAATATATACTTCTTACTGTAAATAATAATCTCACACTTTTCTGAGAGTACATGCTGCCTTATTTGGCTTCAGTGTCCCCTTGTGGGTATGCCTTCACCTCCTGGGGAGTTTTTATTCTTTTTAGGGCAAGCACTGCATCTCTTACAGCCCTAGGGATAGGTGTATGGCAGGAACACAGTGTCTAAAGTTTAAGGGAAGTAAGGGAAGGCTCAGCAGTCAGGGTGTAGTGAGCCTAGTCAGACACTGGGGGGCAGTGGAGGACAAGACTGTGACCGTGTCTGGGGCCTCTGGACAGGAACCCAGGTGGGTATTCAGGTAACAGTGTCATCGTCACAGCACAATCAGGGAGGATGACCCAGAGAGAGCTCTCCAACAAGATTCAGAGGAGGGTGAAAAACACAGGAGAGGAAATGACCCAGAGCCAGGTCCTTCCAATCTTCCCACACTTGTAGGCATGCCCCCTATAACCCCAGAAGTGCCTGCAGCCGACACTGGGGTGCCCAGAAATCTGGTGGGGGGGTATTTCTGCCATTTGAGTATTCCCCCTTTGTGCCAGACACAGTGTTGATGCAGTGGGGGCCTCTCCTTCAGGGAAGACAGCTTAACCCTGGTACAGACCCCAGCCAGAGTCATGGGAAGGAGACACACTAAGGCCTCAGGAAGCCAAGAAAAATACCCCAGAACAGAGGAATCCATGGGCTCAAGCAAGCTTTGCTCTGAAAGCTGCTGCTAAACACAGCCAGCACCAAGAGTTGCCAGGAAACCTGCCAGACTGGCTCTATCCCTGCTGGAGTCCCCAGCACAGCTGTCCTGCCCCACCACTGGCCCCTGCTCTCTGCTCTGAGCTGACACAACCTGCCTCCCTCTGCTGGTGATGTAGAAAAGTTACTCCCCAGGGCCTCACCCACAGACAGCCTCCTAGAAACCTTCTGGGCTGCGGAGGGGAAGGTCCAAGGGGATGGGTGGGGTATGAAGCACAGAGAGTGTTTCAGTATTTTTAGCAGCTGTGTTTCCTTTAGGCCTTGTCCTTGGCAGGAGGGCTACTTTCCAACTGTGTTCAAGGCAAGGGTTTTTGAGGACAGGACTTGTCAGCAAAGAAGTTTGATTGCAGTTGCAGGGGTCAAGCAGGGGCGCGTGGGGCTAGAACACACAATGGACGGGTCCTGATGGCTGAACCCAGTGGGGTTTCTTTCCTCTGGTGTCTATAAGGGGAACTACCCTGTGCATGACAGCTGCAATTAATTCTGATTTATGGTTCCGGCACGTCCCTCCGCCACCTGGAGAAGGAGCTTTTGGAAGGGCTTTGTGGCAGGTGATGCTGATCCTTCCATTCCTGGTGCTCCTGGCCCTGGCAGAAAACTGCTCACCCTCCCTCTGCTAGCTGCGGAGGAGAAGAAAAGGCCAGCCTGGGCTACCCTGCCTGCCTCTGCTCCCCTCCCACCGGGCCTGGCCCACCTGCCCTGGGTCTGAAAGTCCACACTGCCCCCTCCTGCCTGCACCTCACAGCTCCCCCACCTGCTCCAGCTCTCTTCTTGAGCCAGCCTTGCCCAGGTGCTTCAGCCAGACTCCATATCTGCCCTGTGTCACTAGGTGTTCCTTTGGCCCTGTCTGCACTGATTCTTTCTTACATGTGACTAATATTTAGGGACATCTCCTCCTTTCCTGGGCTGTGAGCCCCTGGAGTACAGGGCGATGGTTCCTGTTCTTTGTTAAATGAATTTAACAAATGTTTATTGAGCAACCACAATGTGCCAGGCACTGAGCTAAGGGCTAGGAGCAAGAGAGCCATGGTCCCGACTCTCATGGAACTAACAGACTAGCAGATAAACAAAGGAATAGAAAGGTTATGTGTAGTGATAAATGCTACCAAAAAAAAAAAAGCAAAAACAAAAGCAGAACACCAACTTATGTGACTGGGAGGGGATGGGAGCTTCTATCAACACATGCGCAGGAAGTGACAGCCATATTGAGATCTGCAGGAAGAAGGTGTCTGAAGGTCAGAGCCCTGTCTAGCAGACAGCTGCTCCCCGCTGCCTAAGCAGAGTCAGGGAGCAGAAGAGTCCAGGAGCATGTAGGGCACGTGCCCAGGAATCTAAGAGATGTGATTAGATCTAAGAGATCTCATCTAAATCTAATCTAATCTAATACATCTTTTTATTCTAAAAGCAGTAAGAATCCATTGGAAAGCTTTAAGCAGTGAAGGAAGTGTTCTGCCTTGTATTTTGGGTTTACTGTGGCTGTGGAGAATGACCAGAAGCAGGGGGCTAGAGATGGAGCTGGCAGAATAGCCCAGAAAAGAGGCTGGTGGACTGGACCATAATGGTGTCCATGGATACAAAGGGAAGGCTGTGAGAAATAATTGGTGGATCAGCTGGGACGAAGCTGGTGTCTGGGGACAGAAGGACACCTCATGTGGCCCCAGCCCTCTGTGACTATCCCTATGCAGCCTGGGACCAAGGATGGCCTCACTGTGTTGGCTCTTGGACAGAGGCAGGAGGACTCTACTCTGAGCTCATCTGCAGATGTGAATTTCAGCTGAGCTACCCATATTTCTCCTCTTGTGCCCAACGATGAGCATCTTCCGAGCAAGGGCTGTGTGTATCTCTGTATCACTCTTCCCCACCCACCCCTCACACACACATACCCCTACAGGCTTCAATATTGTTGCAGACTGGAGTCTCGCAGAGCAGATGCTGAGATAGACGGTGGAGTACAAGATGTTTATGAGGGATGAGCCCATGAAAGGAATGGGAGAAAGCAGCATTGGGCAGAGGAAAAAGTCGAATTATGATGGAGGCTCCACAAAGCCTTGGCCAACCCGGTGGGGAGCCTGGGAGCCAGCATCACCCGTCCCACGTTGAGCCGAAACAGCCTGGCCTTGCACCACGGAACACGGCTGCCCCAGAAGGGTGTGGCCCCAGGTGTGATGGCCCCCTGCAGCTGGGGCTGACAGTGTGGGGTATCTGTTGCCTGCACTCCCCCAGCTGGACAGCAAGTCCCTCCCTGAAGGGATCGGGGTGGTGCTTCTCTGTGTCTTCCATGGAGAGTATCTAATTGCTGTGGGCTGCTCAGGCGAGGCCTACAGTCCCCGCCTCTGTGATATGAACTGGCTCCCAGGAAGAGTTTCTGCAACAGCTTGGCTCTTTCTAGGTCTCTGAGCTAACTGGCCTGATTGGGCTCATGAACACGCCACTGGCTTTGCATCAGCACATCTCTTCACACTCCTGAGAATGCTTACAGATGGAGGCAGGTAATGTGAAATTCACTTGGCCATTTCAGAGTCATTTCAGCATCTGTTGTGTCATGCAAAGATAGATCTAGGCTTTGTGGTCAGATAGTCTAGTGTTCTAGTCCTACATCTGCCACACACCAGCTCCATGACCCCAGGCAAATTAACAAGCTCTCTGGAAGTATTTTTTCTCTTTTATAAAATGTGTGGAATGATGATGAAAAGACAGGCAACTTGCAATTAAGGGCTGTGTCTAACTAGCCTTGTCTTCTCACTGGTCTATAGGCGCTCAGTGAATGGAGGAGTGCTATGCGCTGTCAGGTATTTGTGCCCTTGTCTTATGCAGGTCACAGCAGCCGTAAGCTCCAGAAGGCAGCGAGGAGCTGTTATTCACACTTGCAGAGGCGCGAAAAGGAGCTACCCCTACTTTAGCACTTCTCACGCTGCGCGACCTTTATTCGCGTGACTGCCACTTCACCAACCCCTGGGCACTGCCAGTATCACAGCTGAAAACTTAGCCCAGCCCACAGCCTGGCGCAGAGGTAGTGCCTGCCACGCGTTAGCTGCCACGATTGAAACCTGCCATCACACGCTGGGGTCTCAACAGCACCCCAGAAGTCAGCTCACAATATCCTCTGGAAATAAGTCCCAATTTTCCCTGACCTCACCCCATCGTCCTGGAATCTCATCTGCGTAGCAGGCAGCGTGCCCCGCCCCATCCCACCCCCAGCTGGATTATAAAGTTGTTCATGAGTGAAGCATTTGCCATAGCTCTCTGGCTCACTGGCGATTTAACAGTACCCTGGTAAGCCCTCCTGGCCTCCTTCCTGGCAGTTCTGTTCCATGGGCAAATATTAGTTTCTTCTTTAGGTTGTAAGAGGAAAGACTGCAGTTCCATAGAGAAACACCACAGCCGTGGGTAAGACTGCAAAGAATCTCGGTTTGTTCATTTCAGCAAATGGCCCCAGCTGGTTTTCCAAATTGGAGCCCTTCATTTTGTTCCATAAAGTCTGATGTAGTGGGATGAACATCTGCTATGGATCTACCAAGACCTGAGTTCAAGTCCTGTGTGGTCTTGAGTAAGTCTGCACAACTTCTGAGAACTTCCGTTCGCTTACCTGCAATGCTTATCTTGCAGTTGGGTTGAGGGCTTAGAAAAGTAATTGCCTGAGATACAGCACATGCTCAAAAGCAGGCTGTTATCGTTTCCTTTCCCCAAGGGCAGGGAACAAAGGTGAGCGGTGCTGGGGTCGGTCTTACATGATACTATGTGATGTGCACTCAGTGTGGAGAGATGGAAAGTTCTGGCATCTGCTGCACTAGATCATGACCAAGGAGGTCAGCAGGAGAGGAGGCACCTGGAAATGTGAATAGCTGCAGTGTGGCCTTGAGAGCAACTGTTACGGGCAGTAGGAGCCTCTGGATGGCGAAGCAAAAGACAGAAACATATGCTTCTTTCCCACCACTGCCATCCATTTGACATGATCCTTTCTCCAGGGGGGGCTGGGAGTGTGGCCCAGACCCCTACTCTGTCCTCTGCACACAGGGGAGGCTGCCTGCACATCCCAAACGCTGAGAAAGAGACTCTGAGGCAGGTTTCCCCAGGTGGGGAGAAGGAAGGGAGTTGGGGCTCATAAACTTATAAACCCAGCTAGAAGCTCCTTAAAGGTAAGAACCCTGACTGTCTGGTGACTGTTGAACTCTTAGTACTAACAAAATGCCTGGCACATAAAAGGTATTCAATATCCATTTTATAAGCATTGTGTGTATTTTTATCCATCCATCCATGTATGTGACAACGATTTGCTGAGTACAGCCTCTGTTGGGCTGGGTTGAACTTAACAGAAATAAATAAAGCCAATCTCTTTTGTTTTCAGATTCTTTTCCATTATAGGATATTACAAGATATTGAATATAATTCCCTGTGCTATACAATAGGACACTGCTGATGATCTACTTTATATATAGTAGTATGTATCTGTTAATTCCAAACTCCTCATTTATCCCTCCTCCTCCCCTTTCCCCTTTGGTAACCATAAGTTTGTTTTTTATGTCTGTGAGTCTGTTTCTGTTTTGTAAGTAAGTTCATTTTATCACTTTTTTAGATTCCACATGTTAGTGATATCATATGATATTTGTCTTTGTCTGACTTACTTCACTTAGTATGATAATCTCTAGTTGCATCCATGTTGCTGCAAATGGCATTATTTCTTTTTTTTTTTTTTTTTGGCTGAGTGATTTCCATTGCAACTGTATACCACATCTTCTTTATCCTTTCCTCTATCAATGGACAGTTAGGTTGCTTCCATGTCTTGGCCACTGTAAATAGTGCTGTTATGAACATTGGAGTGCATGGATTAGAGTTTTCTCTGGATATATGCCCAGGACTGGGATTGCTAGATCATACGGTAACTCTATTTCTAGTTTTTTAAGGAACCTCCATATTTTTCCCCATGCAAGCCAGTCTCCTGCGACTCACAGCCTAACAGAGGGAGACAGGTATGTTTAACAGACAATCCCAGTGCGAGGGGCGGAGAGGAGAGGAGTGGTCCGACAGTGAGAAACCCAGGAATCTATGGGGGCACAGGGGAAGATGCTTACCCTGTTATGGGGGAGGGAGGGAGGGCAGGGAAGCTTTTCCACAGGAGGAGGCATCTGGGTCATGCCCCAAAAGAAAAGCAAGCAGAAAGAATAAAGACTCTGGGGAAGGTGACTCATCTAGTCCAAGCTGTGTTTCCCCATTGCCTCTTTAAAAAGTTTCTTTGGATATTAACACAATAAAGTCTGGCTGGCACATGGTATTTGCTCTCCCACGTTCTGTATCATCATCACCACCATCATCATCACTGTTCCTTCTGCAGGGAGAGGAGAGTGCCTGTGCCTTCCTGGTCTTTGCTGCACTATTTGCATCATCCTGCCTCAGCTGCGCTCAGGGTTAAGGCACTTAGTTCCCTCGAAGGTCAGAAGGGCTGGGAGAGATGAGTGTCCTGGGCAGGGATGGGAGTGGGGGAACTTCCAGGGCCCACCTGGGTCATCCTTGGGATCTGGGGGAGTTGTGCAGGTCATGCAATTCCCTGAGGGTCCAGGGCTTGATCTTGGCTCCACCTTCTTTCTCAGGTCTTCCCCTCCTCAGTGACAGCTGGGCCCTCTGCCCATGAGCTCAGAGCAGCCTTGAGAGAAGTGGGGAGGGAGTCTGGCTCTGCTGCAGTCTTGCGGTTGCAGGGAGGGAAACTGAGGGACACCATTACTGGTTTCAGGCAGCACACTTTGTCCAGGGAGCTGGACACATGCCCGGCCATCTAGGTTCTTTCCAGAGCTCCCTGTTCTGAGTCTTGTCCCCGTGGTGGATGTGAGACACTGCAGGCAGTCACATGAGGGAAGGCTGAAGGGGAACCCAAGATTCCAGTCTTCCATCAGACCACACTGCCTCAGCCTCAGCATGGTGAGCACCCTCTCACCGTCGACCCACTTCTGCTGCTTCCTTTTGGCAAGGTTGCACTCGGATGGGGAGGTTTCTGATTGATCCAAATTCCAATGTACCACGCTCAACCTCTGGTCAGTGGGCAATCTAGCAGTGAGCGAGGTCTCACAGGACTGGCTGTGCTCTAGTGACAGGCAGAATAGGATCTAAAAGATCAAATCAAACTATTCAAATAAATTTACTTCTGCTCAGTTCAGAACAGTGGGGTTATAGTATTCAATACTTCTATTCTCTTGGCATCTGGTTTCTAAAATCAGTAACATGGCCTTTATGAATACTAAACGTGAATTGTTTTTACACACTCGATCTGTGTGTATGTGTTTTACAAATTGTATTTTGTGTTTATAATCACCTTCGATTTAAATGCGTGCACTGATAGAATTTACACATTTGGGCTAAAGAGCTCAGAGACAAGAGACCTAATACTCAGCCTTTCTACAGTGAATTAGTGAATTATCAAGTGAAGAAACAGCTCCAGCTGGAGGAAAAGGAAACCGGCAGAAGCCACTGGCAAAATTCACTATGTTTTCCTTTCTCATATTCACATGATCTCATGCTCATTCTCAGTCTCTTGCTATCTTGTGTACATGGCAGGAGGTAAAGAGAGGAGGGGGTTCTGGAAGGTTCTGGAAGTTTAAGGAGTTTGTTTCCCTTATTTAAGTTTTCAGAAATGGAGATAAGGCAAAATATTATGCGTTTTTGATTGTGGCTAGATTTGATTGTGGCTCTGATAGACGCACACTGTATTTTTTTAAGGAATCTTCCTCAGACATGTGCACCCTAGTGAGTGTTACCCATTTCTACGTAACAACTCTGAAAGGTTGTATAGTTATTCCAAAGATGCTTTGGTTGCTCCAAACAGACCTTTTAGTAACTCTTCTATTCTTCTTTTAAGATAGTCCTTAGGGTCATTTTACAAACTGTGCAAGAAATTTAGCCTCATTAACTCACAATCACTTTGCAGAGGATCAGCGGAAGTGATGGGATGGTATAATTCAACTTACCCAACAGATGAGACTCTTAATGACCTTTGTCTGTTTTACAAAATTTAAATTCATCCTCAAAAGACAAAGACTTGGCATCATTAAGGAGATATCAAAAGAATGTGTCACAAGCTTGGGAAGTAATTTTGAAGCTGGAGTTGGCCAAACATTTTGAGCAAAGAATTTTTAGAATAAGTATCAAGTCTGCCAAGAAAACTACTTTGAAGAACAACACTCACTTGGTCGTGTGATTTTTCATTGTTTGTTAAGTTCCCAGATTCTTTTCACCATAAACAGCCACTGTGTTTTCAAGTCTTCGTTTTCTGCTGCTCTGTGTCATAAAAATCCTGAGAGTTCATGGCTCATAGTTTGACTTTTCTTCTTTCTTTCCCAGAGTTACTAATATTCTTAATCATTCCCCTTCCTCTGCAGTCAAAACTCATGTGTGGATATGGATATGCTTTGTCTATACCTGCCAGTGATCACCTAGGATATAGGCTAGGAAAGATGGAGCTTCTGAAAGATTCTTTGGAATCTTTCCTACCTGCTTGGGCAGAAGCAGGCACTGCTGGTGAGCCAGGCTTTGATATACACTACCATTTGAGACCTGTTGCCTTCTCCTGGCCCTATCTAGAGGAGCCAGTCAAGCACTGAGGTAAGGGGAGGGGCCGTCGCAATTAACAAATGCCAGAGAACAAGTGAACCTATCTATGAAACACAAACAGAATCACGGACATAGAGAATAAACTGGTGGTTGCCAAGGGGGAGGAGGGTGGAAGAGGTATGGATTGGGAGTTTGGGACTAGCAGATGCAAACTGGTATATATAGAAGGGATAAACAACAAGGTCCTACTGTAAAGCTCTGGGAACTATATTCAATATCCTGTGATAAACCATAATGGAAAAGAATATGAAAAAGAATGTATATATATGTATAACTGAGTCACTTTGCTGTAATTAACACAACATTGTAAATCAACTATACTTCAATAAAACAACAACAACAATAACAAAAAAAATGCTAGAGAAAGTTATTGTTAGCCATTGTCTATCTGAAGTTAGTTCAAGAACCTCCAGGCAATCTTCCCTCTGGTTACCACAACACTTTTAAATTGGAATACTGTGTCAATGGACAGCCTAAAAGAAACAGATAAATTCCTAGAAATATACAGCCTTCTAAGACAGAATCACGAAGAAGCAGAAAATCTAAACAGACTAATTACCAGTAGGGAGATTTAATCAGTAATCAAAAACCTCCTAAAAAGCAAATGTCCAGGACCAGATGATTTCACTGGTGAATTCTACCAAACATTCAAAAAATGAATTAATACCAATCCTTCTCAAACTCTTCCAAAAATGAGAAGAGAAGGGAACACTTCCAAACTCAGTCTATGAGGCCAGGATTACCCTGATACCAAAACCAGAAAACAACACCACGAGAAAGAAAAATTACAGGCCAATATCCCTGATGGAGATGCAAAAATCCTCAACAAAATATTAGCAAACCAAATTCAATAATACACTAACAGTATCAGACTCCATGATCAAGTGGGGTTTATCCCAGAGATGCAAACGTTCAACATCCACAAATCAATTCATGTATACAACATATTAACAAAATGAAGGATAAAAATCATATTATGGTCTGTTCAACAGATGCAGAAAAAATGACAAAGTTGAACATCCATTTACAATAAAAACTCTCAATAAAGTGAGTATAGAGGGAATGCACCTCAACATAATAAAGGCCATATAGGACAAGACCACAGCTAACATCACACTCAGCAGTGAAAAGCTGAAAGCTTTTTCTTGAAAATCAGGAGCAAGACAAGGATGCCCATTCTCACCACTTTTATTCAACATAGGACTGGAAGTCCTATCCAGAGCAATTAGACAAGAAGAAACAAAAGGCATCCACAATGGAAAATAAGAAGTAAAACCGTCACTATTTGCAGATGATATGATATTATAAATAGAAAAGACTCCACCAAAAAACTGTTAGAACTAATAAATGAATTAAGTAAATTTTCAGGATACAAAATCAGTATACAGAAAATCTGTCGCATTTCTATACATTAATAATGAACTATCAGAAAGAAAAAATAAGAAAACAATCCCATTTATAATTGCATTAAAAAGAATAAAATACCTAGGAATAAATTTAACTAAGGAGGTGAAAGACCTTTACACTGAAAATTATAAGACAACAATGAAAGAAATTTAAGAAGACACAAATAAATACAAAGATATTCTGTACTCACAGATTGGAAGAATTAATATTATTAAAATGCCCATACTACCCTATAGCGATCTATAGATTCCACACAATCCCTATCAAAATACCAATGGCATTTTCCCATAGAACTAGAACAAATAATCCTAAAATTTGTATGGAACCACAAAAGACCCCAATAGCCAAAGCAATCTTGAGAAAGAGGAACAAAATTGGAAGCATCACACTCCCTGATTTCAAACTATATAACAAAGCTACAGTAATAAAAACACTATCAAACAAAATAGAGAGTCCAGAAATAAACCTATGCATATATGGTCAACTAATTTACAAAAAAAGGAGCCAAGAATATACAATGGGAAAAGGACAGTCTCTTCAACAAATGGTTTTGGGAAAACTGGACAGTCACATGCAAAAGAATGAAACTAGACCACCATATTACACCATACACAAAAATTAACTCAAAATGGATTAAAAACTTGAATGAAAAGCCTGAAATCATAAAATTCCTAGAAGAAAACGTAATCAGTAAGCTCCTTGACACTGGTTTTGGTGATGATTTTTAAAAATTTGACACCAAAAGCAAAGGTAACAAAAGCAAAAATAAACAAGTGGGACTATATCAAACTAAAAAGCTTCTGCAAGAAAAAGGAAACCATCAATAAAATGAAAAAGCAACCTACCAAATGTGCAAACATATTTGCAAAGCATATATCTGATGAGGGTGTTAATATCCAAAATAAATAAGGAACTCATACAACTCAACATCAAAAAAACGAACAATCCAATTATGAAATGGGCAGAGGGGCTGACTAGACTTTTTTCCAAAGAAGACATACAGATGGCCAACAGGTACATGAAAAGATGCTTAACATCATTAATTATCAGTGAAATGTAAATCAAACCCACAGTGAGATATCACCTCACACCTGTAAGAATGGCTATTATCAAAAGGTAACATGAGGATGTGGAGAAAAAAGAACGCTTGTGCTCTGTTGGTGGGCATGTAAATTGGTGCAACCACTATGGAAAACAATATGGAGATTCCTCAAAAAATTAAAAACAGAACTACCATATGATCCAGCAATTCCACTTCTTGGTACTTATCGATGAAAATGAAAACACTAATTCAAAAAGATGTATGCATCCCCCAGGTTCACTGAAGCATTATTTACAGTAGCCAAGACGTGGAAACAACCTAAGTGTCTGTGCAGGGAAGAATGGATAAAGTAAATGTTGAACAGTCATCCCTCAGTATCCATGAGGGACTGGTTCCAGGACCCCGTGCCATATATCAAAATCCTTAGATACTCAAGTGCCTTATATAAAATGGAATAGTATTTGCATATAACCTATGTACATCCTCTGTATACTTTAAATCAACTCTATATTACTTATAATGTTTAACACTATGTAAATGCTATATAAATAGTCATGTAAATGCTATATAAATAGTCATTGACATGCAGAAAATTTGAGTTTTGCTTTTAGGAACTCTCCAGAATTTTTTCTCAAATATTTTCAATCCACGGTTAATTGAATCCAAGGATGTGGAGCCTGCAGATACAGAGGGCGAACTGTATATATATTCAATGGAATATCATTTAGCCATTATAACAATGGAATTTTGCCATCTGTGATAACAAGAATGGACCTTGAAGGCATCATGCTGAGTGAAATAAGTCAGAGAAAGATAAATACTGTAAGATCTCACTTATATGTGGAATCTAAAAAAAACAAACAAACCAAAAAACCCTCGTAGATACAGAGAACAGATTGGAGGTTGTCAGGGGTGGGGGGGTGGAAGTGGGCCAATGGGTGAAGGAAAAAAAGATACATACTTTCAGTTATAAAATAAAAAAATCATGGAGATGTAAGGTACACATTGGCAACTACACTTAATACTACTATGTTACATATCTGAAAGTTGCCAGAAAAGTAAATCTTAAAAGTTCTCATCACAAGAAAAAAAATTCTGTAACTATCTGTGGTGATGGATGTTAACTGTATTGTAGTGATCATTTCACAGTATATACATGTACCGAATGCGGTACAACTGAAACTAATAAAACGTATGTCAATGTTATACCTCAATAAAAGTGAATAAAAATTAAAAAATAAAATAGTAGCAATTACATGATTTTAAAAAATAAATACGTAAATTAGACATTAGTGATAAATGCCAAGAAAAATGTGATAAAGATAAAAATTTTTAAAGAGAAGTATGTATCAGATCACATATATTTTGGGGTCCTTTGGGAAGTATTTTGGTTTCATTGAGACTTCTGGGGGAATTCACAGGGAAGAATCAATCACATCAAAGAATAAAAATTGGAAAATGACTTATTCAAAAGGAATTGTTTTAGAACTGTAATTATTTGATTTACAGAGGGGAAAACTAATGTGTAAAACCTCAATGATTTTCTTCTTTTACATAACTCCTCTCTTAATCAAAGTAAGACACGTACTTAGTTTCAAAAGGCAAATAATTTTTCTTAAAAAAGATGTTGTCTCAGATGCCTCAAGAAGCCCTTGTTAAAACAGGAATATATCACCTGGTAGGTAGAAGACATTAACCAATACCAGTTAGGGAGAAAGTAGCTCAAATACTCACCAGGAAGCTGCTTCAAGATTCTTTGGAGACAGAAGCCAGGGTGGGTCTTTTCCAGGAGTGAAGGTTGGGAGGGAGATGGCAAAGATGGCAAAAGAGGAGCAGACAGGGCTCTGCCCAGCAAGGCCTTCCTGGGGGCAGAGAGGGAACAATGCATAACTATAGGCTAAAGCTTGGGAAAGAAGGCCTCTGGTAGGTCAAATTCTTCTCCTTGTTTATCAAGGGGTGGCCTTGACCCTTTTGCAGCATTAGTGCTTCCCCTTCAACCCACCTACCTGGGAGAGCTGCAGAGGATGGAAGTGCTAGAAGGGGATTAGGCTTGAAAACAATCCTACTTCCCTTTCTTTCCTAAGATGGACTCAAGATGGTATTTTTCAAAGGGTTGATGCCAACCTATTCTCTGAAATGGCAGTCCAGTGTTGCTAAAATGCTATCTTTTAGTCAAGTCAGGAGGTGCCTAGAGCCAAAGGGGGAAATTCTTTGTGTCTTTTCAGCATGGTCTTAGGATTTCTGGCAGTGCCATGGGCCCAGGCAAGCTGCCTTCTGGGAACATAAACCTTCAAACATCAACAAACCGCTATCCTAGAGAGATGAGGGGAAGAAAGTCAGCCTGGGCATGGGATTTGGAATTCCTCTTGCCACCACTGCTAAGCTTTTTGAATGCCTTTATTTACAGTTAAATTTTTCTCAGTCACCCAAGAACGCAAAATTCTAACTATAGTTTTTCATTAAATATGTACTCTCAGAATCCAGTCTCATCTCATTCAAGAGAGTGCTTCCTGGGCCTCCCTGGTGGCGCAAGTGGTTGAGAGTCCGCCTGCCGATGCAGGGGATACGGGTTCGTGCCCCGGTCTGGGAGGATACCATATGCCGCGGAGCGGCTGGGCCCGTGGGCCATGGCCGCTGAGCCTGCGCGTCCGGAGCCTGCGCGTCCGGAGCCTGTGCTCCGCAACGGGGGAGGCCACAGCAGTGAGAGGCCCGCATACCGCAAAAAAAAAAAAAAAAAAAAAGAGAGTGCTTCCTTAGCTGTATAATGGTGGAATAACAGCACCCAACTCATAGAATGAGAATTCAATGGGGTAATGTTTCTAGAAATCCGGAATCCAGTAGTCTGGTCTCTGTAGCTATCATGCTATATGAGAAATTTTGTGTAACTTTCTTCTGACTCACCTCTCTCAAAGGCAAAATAATTATTATTATTATTCAGGGGGATGCCATCAGTTTTATTTCATTGTTTAATGCTTATATTTGTGTAGTGTTTTCAAGTTCCTTAGTGTTAGGGGAAATAAAAGCATGAAAGTGAGAATCGCAAAGGTAATGATTATAAAACCTTCTTCAATAACAGATGGAAACCAGGAGGGTGTAGACAGTCATCAGTGAGGCTTCCTCATAGCTCATTTAGATGCAGCCCAAACAGCCATTTCAGCATGTAATAAGACCAGGCCTTTAAAAATTCATACTAAATCTCATAGTTTCTGTCCATGTACAAATTCCATGCTGGCTCATGGTAATTTCTGCAAAATGACTGTGCCTTTCCCATAATTTATGTTCTCTCTTCACTCCGTGGGGGCTGAACACTGATGCCTGCAGGAGTCTGAGTTTGATTAAGTCGTTACAGGCTGTAGCCTGCGTGGGTGACTCTGTGCTGTTCCTGGCTAGGCTGGTGCTTCCAGATCCCCCTGGGAAGAAGGGCTGAAGGAGGACAGTTCTCAGTTTGTGTATCAAAAAGAGTGTGATGGCTCGGCTAGTGACACCAATAACAAACAAGGAAAAGAGTGGCATTACATTCTCTCAGCCAGAGCAAGCTCTTTTATATTCCTCCAAGGGATATCCTGAGCAAAAGCTTGGCAACTCACCTTGTTAGGAAACTGAAAGGCTGATCCCTGGGGTCAGTGTAATGGGTCTCAAGGCTGCTGAAGAATTTCCTGGTCCAGGAAGAATGGGGATGGGATGGAGAAAGGTGTGTGTGTGTGTGTGTGTGTGTGTGTGTGTGTGTGTGTGTGTGTGTGTGTGTGTGTGTGTGTGTGTGTGTGTGTGTGAGAGAGAGAGAGAGAGAGAGAGAGAGAGAGAGAGAGAGAGAGAGAGAGAGATGGAAGGGTCTGCCATTACTGAGAACCCATGGTCCTTTTGGGACTAGGCTAATTGCACCTGTGATGTAATGAGGCCCATGTTGCAGAAGGCTCAAGTCAACAGCCTCCTTCAGGGAGCACTAGGTCCAGTACTTTCACTTCCATATATTTCAGGGGGAAGGTCTCTCCTGGCTTTAGAGTTAAGTCTCTCTGGGTAGCTTATCTCACTATCAAGACATTGCTCTTTTATCTCCAATTCTGGTCTGAGAAAAGGATGGTTCTCAGTGGGTCACAAGTCTACTCAAGTCACCAAAAGATACTGAGCACTTAATGTCAGGCATTCTGCATCAGAAACTGAGGATAATGGTGAACAAGATGGTGTTCTGATTTCAAGGAACTTACCAAGCAATAACAGCTTCCCACGTTCTAGCCATATACCAGGCCCTTTCCTAAGCCCTTAACATTTAATCCCCACCACAACTCTATGTAGTGATTATATTAATATTATCCCCATTTTTATTTATTTATTTATTTATTTATTTATTTATTTTGTGGTATGCGGGCCTCTCACTGTTGGGGCCTCTCCCGTTGCGGAACACAGGCTCCGGACGCGCAGGCTCAGCGGCCATGACTCACGGGCCAAGCCGCTCTGCGGCATGTGGGATCTTCCCGGACCGGGGCACGAACCCCTGCCCCCTGCATCGGCAGGCGGACGTTCAACCACTGCGCCATCAGTATCCCCATTTTTAGATGAGAAAACTGATTCACGAAAAGATCAGTTAACTTACCTAAAATAACACAGCTAGTTAGCTGCAGAGCCAGGATCTGAATCCAGGCAGTCTGACTCTAGAGTTGATGCTTAAACTATTACAGTTTGCTGCATGAGACCATCAATGGGAGTCTGTATAAGGCAAATTTAATGTATTAAGTGTTGTGGCATTAATTACAGAAGCTCTAAGAGCAGAAAGAGTCACATGTGAGAAGATGAGGTGACTAGACACTACTTCCCAGAGAATGTCGTGTCTAAGCTGAGACCTAAGGTATGATTGCTTGTTAGCCAAGCTTAATGGGGGTGTGGATTCTAGAAAGAAGGAAAAGCAAATGCAAGTCTCATGGTGAGAGAGAACATGCCTTGTTTATATTTAAAGAAAAGAAGGAAATTGGTGTGGTTGAATCACAGATTTCATAGGAGGAAATATTTAGAGATGAGGTTGCAGGGGTTTCTTTATCCGTTCAACCAACCTGCTAGGTGTCAAGTATTCTGATAAGACAATATTAATTGATATAAATAAGGTGATGCCCTCATGGAACTTATTGTTTGTAAAATGAAATGCTATTTCCTATCTTGCCTGTTGAGAAAAAATTAATTAAACTTGGAAATAAGGCAAAAAGGTGAGTGGCATGTTCTTTCAATGTCAACTGGGGTATTGTTTAACATATTTACTCAAAGATTATTTAATTATCTAGAGTAATGTACCAGTGTTTGACTTGGCTGTTTACTATTAGCTATGAAATTAGATTCTTGTGAAGTTAAATGTACCATGTAGGGATCTATCCAGTAGAGAAGATAACCTCAAAGCTTATCAGTTTATTGGCCTATAGGATATTAACAACTTTTATCTCTGCCTCACTGTGTTAGTTTTCTACCGTTACCATAGCAAATTATTACAAACTTAGTGGCTTAAGACAACACAAACTTATTATTTTATATATTTGGAGGTCAGGAGTTCAGCACAGGTCTCATGTGACTAAAATCAAGTGGTAGGCAGATTGTGTTCCTTCCTGGAGGCTCTGGAGCAGAATGCTTTTCCTGCTCATTCCAGTTGTTAGAAGAACTCAGTCCCTCTCAGGTGTAGGACAGAGGTCCCTGTGTTCTTGCTAACTGCAAGTTGAGGGCCATGACCCCCGCTTGTAGAAGCTGCCATGTTTCTTGGCTAATGGCCCCCTTCCTCCACCTTCAAAGCCAGCAGTAGCAGGTCCTTCTCACATAGCATCATTCTGACCCACCCTTCTGCTTTCCTCTTCTACTTTTAAAGACTCATGTGATTAAACTGAGCCCATTCAGATAATACTGGATGATCTCTTCATCTCAAGATCCTTAGCCTAAATAGCATCTTCAAAATCTTTTTTGCCATTAAGATAACATTCACAGGTTCAGGGGAGTAGAGAGTTGACATCTTTGAGGAATCATTTTTCAGCTTACCACATTGTAAGAACCATCATTATTTAAGAATGCTTTGGGGGGAGGGGGCAGTAAACTATATAACCTCTGTCCCTCAAAATGCAATTTTAACTAGCTTTACTATCTTACTGGTTCTCTTACTAATAAGTCAGTAAATCTTTGACACATGTTCCTTCTATAGTTATATGTTTTTAACTTTTTGAAAATTGTAATAATTATAATTGTCAGTTTGGGAGACTTCAATGAGATTGCCAAGTGGACTAACCTATCAGGGCCAATTCAGCTGTGGTGCAGGGAAGTGCACCTCATGTTCAGCCTAGCATGCTATTTTGGCTCCTGGGATAGATCCCAAATGGTAATAAAACTTCATCTTCCCTGACACACTCTCTCTCTCTAACTTAACTCTGTGTTTCTCTTTTTACTTCTGGTCCTTGACCAGCTTTAGTCTTCATTCTGATTTATGCATCACCGGTTTGTTATTTGCCATTGGTGACTGCAGTGATTGGGACTCCAGTCTTATGGTCTCACCACTTCTACTGGGATAATGGGATCTATTCTCTGTTGGGTGAGAAACAGACAATGCAGTTTTGTAGTCTTTTCTGTTTGTCTATTTGGCTAATTGTGAGCTCAAAACAACCAAAAAAAAAATTTGTGCATCCTTGAATAGCCCTTTGAGATCCGGACCAATGAATTTTTGTGTTTCTCTGTGTGTTCTTAATCTATGACTGAGTTTGTAGAACTGAAGCTGCAAGTTCACTGTAGGTTTGTATGCCTGAAATTAAGAAAGGCCTTTACTTCTTATTATGAGGGCATGAAATATTTTCCTTCTCCCAAAGGGTATTAATAAATTAGAATACAATGTCTGTTAAATTCAGTTAATTAATTGGTTCATAGAAATTTTAAACACTTACACAAATAATATTGCCAGAATTCCCCAAAAATAAAAAAGCTGAACTTCTAATATTTTAAATGGGCTGGCTTACAAATATCCTTTCTTACAGAAAATCCTAGCTAGGACGCATCTTTATAAAGAATCAAAAATCTGAAGACGGTGGAGCAAAAGGACATGACCACACCTCTTCTTACAAAAACACCAAAATCACAGCTAACTGTTGAACAACAATTGACAACAACAACAACAACAACAACACTGGAACCTACCAAACATATGTCCTACATCCAAACACAAAGAAGAAGTCACAACGAGACGGTAGGAGGGGTGCAACTGCGATAAAATCAAATCCCATACCCACTGGGTGGGCGACCCACAAACTGAAAAATAATTATACCACAGAGGTTCTCCCACAGGAGTGAAAGTTCTGAGCTCCATGTCACGCTCCCCAGCATGGGGGTGTGGCAACATGAGGAGGAGCCCCCAGAGAATCTGGCTCTGAAGGCCAGAGGGGTTTGATCTCAGCAATTCCACAGAGTTGCAGGAAGCAGAAACTCCACTCTTAGAGGGCCCACACAAGGTCACACGCACACCAGAACCCAGGGGACAAAGCAGTGACCTCATAAGAGTCTGGGCCAGACCTATCTGCTGGTATTAGAGGGTCTCCTGCAGAGGGCAGGGATGACTATGGCTCATCGTGGGGACAAAGACACTGGCAGCAACAGCTCTGTCAAGTACTCATTGGCATGAGCCCTTCTGGAGGCCACCATTTTCTCACCAAGACTTGGCCCAACCCAACAGCCTGTAGGCTCCAGTGCTGGAACACCTCAGGCCAAACAACCAACAGGGCAGGAACACAGCCCCACACATCAGCAGACAGGCTGCTTAAAGTTTTCCTGACCACCCAGCTGCCTGCTAAACACACCCCGGGACATGGCCCTGCCCACTACAGGGACAAGATTTAGCTCCACCCACCAGTGGGCAGGAACCAGCCCCTCCCACTGGAAACCTGCACAAGCCTCTTCATTCACCAGGGGGCAGACAGCAGAAGCAAGAAGAATGACAACCCTGCAGGCTGTGGAATGGAAACTGCAATCACAGAACCTTAGACAAAATGAGATGGCAGAGGAATATGTCCCAGATGAAGGAACAAGATAAAACCCCAGAAGAACAACTAAGTGAAGTGGAGATATGCAATCTACCTATAAAAGAATTCAGAGTAATGAGAGTAAAGATGATCCAAGATCTTGGAAAAAGAACAGAGGCACAGATCCAGAAGATAAAAGAAATGTTTAACAAAGACCTAGAAGTACTAAAGAATAAACAAACAGAGATGAACTATATAATAACTGAAATAAAAATTTCACTAGAAGGAATCAATAGCAAAATAAGTGAGGAAAAAGAACAGATAAGTGAGCTATAAGACAGAATGGTGGAAATCACTGCTGTGGAACAGAATAAAGAAAAAAGAATGAAAAGAAATGAAGACAGTCTAAGACATCTTTGGGACAACATTAAATGAACCAACATTTGCATTATAAGGGACCCAGAAAGAGAAGAGGGAGACAAAGAACCTGAGAAAATATTTGAAGAGATAATAGCTGAAAACATCCCTAACATGGAAAAGGAAACAGTCACCCAAGTCCAGGAAATGCAGAGAGTCCCAGGCAGGATAAACCCAAGGAGAAACATGCCGAGACACATAGTAATCAAATTGACAAAAATTAAACCAAAGAAAAGATTTAAAAGCAACAAATAACATACAAAGGAACTCCCATAAGGTTATCAGCTGATTTCTCAGCAGAAATTCTGCAGGCCAGAAGGGAGTGGCATGATATGTTTAAAGTGAAGAAAGGGGAGAACCTACAACCAAGAATACTCTACCCAGAAAGGCTCTCTTTCAGGTTCGATGGAGAAATCAAAAGATTTACAGACAAGCAAAAGCTAAGAGAATTCAGCACCACCAGATCAGCTTTGCAACAAACACTAAAGGAACTTCTCTAGGCAGGAAAGAAAAGGCCACAACTAGAAACAAGAAAATTATGAATGGAAAAGCTCACCAGTATAGGCAAACATATGGTAAAAGTAGGAAATCATCCACACACAAATATGATAGCAAAACCAGCAAACATGAGAAGAGGAGAGTACAAATTCAGGATATGGGAAATGCATTTGAAATTAAAAGACCAGCAACTTAAAACAATCTTGTTTATATATAGACTGCTAGATCAAACCTCATGGTAACCACAAACCTAAAATCCACAATATATACACACACAAAAAGGAAAAAGGAATCCAAACACGACACTAAAGTTAGTCATCACATCACAAGAGAAGAGAACAAAAGAGGAAGGAAAGAAAAAAGACCTACAGAAACAAATCCAAAGCAATTCACAAAATGGCAATAAGAACATACATATTGATAATTACCTTAAATGTAATGGATTAAATGATCCAACCAAAAAACACAGACTGGCTGAATAAATACAAAAATAAAACCCATATATATGCTGTCTACAAGAGACCCACTTCAGATCTAGGGACACATACAGACGGAAAGTAAGGGGATGAAAAAAGGTATTCCATGCAAATGGAAATCAAAAGAAAGCTGGAGTAGCAATATTCACATTAAACAAAATAGACTTTAAAATAAAGACTGTTACAAGAGACAAAGAAGGACAGTATATAATGATCAAGGGGTCAATCCAAGAAGAAGGTATAACAGTTGTAAATATATATGCACCCAACATAGGAGCACCTCAATATATAAGGCAAGTACTAAGAGTCATAAAGGGAGAAATCGACAGTAACACAATAACAGTGGGGAACTTTAACACTCCAATGGACAGATCATCCAGAGAGAAAGTCAATAAGGAAATACAGGCCATAAATGACACGTTAAACAAGATGGACTTAATTGATATTTATACAGCATTCCATACAAAAGCAGCAGAATACCCATTCTTTTCAAGTGCACATGGAACATTCTCCAGGATTGATCACATGCTGGGCCACAAAGCGAGCCTCAGTAAATCTAAGAAAATTGAAATCATATCAAGTGTCTTTTTCAACAACAATGCTGTGAAATTAGAAATCAACTAAGAAAAAAAAACTGTAAAAAACAAAAACACATAGAGGCTAAACAATATGCTACTAAACAACCAATGGATCACTGAAGAAATCAAAGAGGAAATCAAAAAATACCTAGAGACAAATGAAAATGAAAGCACGGCAATCCAAAACCTATGGAATGTGGCAAAAACGTTTCTAAGAGGGAAGTTCATAGCAATACAATCTTACCTCAGGAAACAAGAAAAATCTCAAATAAACAACCTAACCTTACACCTAAAGCAATTAGAGGAAGAACAAATAAAACCCAAAGTTAGTAGAAGGAAAGAAATCACAAAGATCAGAGCAGAAATAAATGAAATAAAGATGAAGAAAACAATTGAAAAGATCAGTGAAACTGAAAGCTGATTCTTTGAAAAGATGAACAATATTGATAAACCTTTAGCCAGACTCATCAAGAAAAAAAGTGAGAGGGCTCAAATCAATAAAATTAGTAATGAAAAAGGATAAGTTATAATGGACACCACAGAAATACAATCATAAGAGACTACTACAAGCAACTATATGCCAATAAGGTGGACAACCTAGAAGAAATGGACAAATTCTTAGAAAGGTACAATCTCCCAAGGCTGAACCAGGAAGAAATAGAAAATATGAACAGACCAATCACAAGTACTGAAACTGACACTGTGATTTAAAAATTCCTAACAAACAAAAGTCCAGAACCAGATGGCTTCACAGGTGAATTCTATCAAACATTTAGAGAAGAGTTAACACCTATCCTTCTGAAACTATTTCAGAAAATTGCAGAGGAAGGAACACTCCCAAACTCATCCTATGAGGCCACCATCACCCTGATACCAAAACCAGACAAAGATACTACAAAAAAGAAAGTTACAGGCCAGTATCACTGATGAACATAGATGTAAAAATCCTCAACAAAATACTAGCAAACAGAATCTAACAATACATTAAAAGGATTATACACTATGATCGAATGGGATTTATCCCAGGGATGCAAGAATTTTTCAATATCCACGAATCAATCAGTGTGATACACCACATCAACAAACTGAAGAATAAAAACCAAATGATCATCTCAATAGATGCAGAAAAAGCTTTTGACAAAATACACCCACTTATGATGAAAACTCTCCAGAAAGTGGGCACAGAGGAAACATACCTCAACATAATAAAGGCCATATATGACACTACAGCACACATCATACTCAATGGTGAAAAGCTGAAAGCATTTCCTCTAAGATCAGGAACAAGCCAAGGATGTCCACTCTCAGCAATTTTATTCAACATAGTTTTGGAAGTCCTAGCCACGGCAATCAGAGAAGAAAAAGAAATAAAAGCAATCCAAATTGAAAAAAAAGTAGTAAAACTGTCACTGTTTGCAGATGACATGATACTATACATAGAAAATCCTAAAGATGCTAGGAGAAAACTATTAGAGTTCATCAATGGATTCAGTAAAGTTGAAGAATGCAAAATTAATACAGAGAAATCTGTTGCATTTCTAAACACTAGCAATGAAAGACCAGAAAGAGAAATCAAAGAAACAATCCCATTTACTATCGCATCAAAAATAATTAAATACCTAGGAATAAACCTACCTAAGGAGGCAAAAGACCTGTATTCTGAAAACTGTAAGACAGTGATGAAAGAAATCAAAGATGACACAAATAGATGGAAAGATATACCATGTTCTTGGATTGAAAGAATCAATATTGTCAACATGAGTATACTACCCAAGGCAATCTACAGATTCAATGAAATCCCTATCAAATTGCCAATGGCATTTTTCACAGAACTAGAACAAAAAATTTTTAAATTTGTATGGAAACACAAAAGACACTGAATAGGGCTTCCCTGGTGGCGCGGTGGTTGAGAGTCCGCCTGCCGATGCAGGGGACACAGGTTCGTGCCCCAGTTCGGGAAGATCCCACGTGCCGTGGAGCGGCTGGGCCCGTGAGCCATGGCCACTGTGCCTGCGTGTCCGGAGCCTGTGCTCCGCAATGGGAGAGGACACAACAGTGAGAGGCCCTCGTACTGCAAAAAAAAAAAAAAAAAAAAAAAGACCCTGAATAGCCAAAGCAATCTTTTTTTTTTTTTTTTTTTTTTAAGATTTATTTATTTATTTATTTATTTGGCTGCGTTGGGTCTTTGCTGCTGCACAGGCTTTCTCTAGTTGTGGCGAGCTGAGGCTACTCTTTGTTGCAGTGCCTGGGCTTCTCATTGCAGTGGCTTCTCTTGTTGAGGAGCACAGGCTCTAGGCACGCAGGCTTCCATAGTTTCAGCATGTGGGCTCAGTAGTTGTGGCTCACAGGCTCTAGAGCACAGGCTCAGTAGTTGTGGTGCACAGGCTTAGTTGTTCCATGGCATGTGGGATCTTCCCAGATCAGGGATTGAACCTGTGTCCCCTGCATTGGCAGGCAGATTCTTAACCACTGTGGCACCAGGGAAGTCCCCGAGGCAATCTTAAGAAAGAAAAACGGAGCTGGAGGAATCAGGCTCCCTGACTTCAGACTATATAGTACAAAGCTACAGTCATCAAAACAGTATGGTACTGGCACAAAAACAGAAATATAGATCAATGGAACAGGATAGAAATCCCAGAGATAAACTCACACACCTATGGTCAACCAGTCTACAACAAAGGAGGCAAGACTATACAATGGAGAAAAGACAGTCTCTTTAATAAAATGGTGCTGGGAAAACTGGATAGTTACATGTAAAAGAATGAAATTAAAATATTCTTGAACACCATACACAAAAATAAACTCAAAATGGATTAAAGACATAAACATAAGACTGGATAATCTGAAACTCTTAGAGGAAAACATAGGAAGAACACTCTTTGACATAAATCACAGCAATATCTTTTTTAATCTGTCTCCTGGAGTAATGAAAATAAAACCAAAAATAAACAAATGGAACCTAATTAAACTCAAAAGGTTTGGCACAGCAAAGGAAACCATAAACACAACAAAAAGACAACCCACAGAAGGGGAGAAAATATTTGCAAATGATGCTACCGACAAGGGATTAATCTCCAATATCTACAGACAGCTCACGCAGCTCAATATCAAAAAACAAACAAACAAACAAAAATCCAAACAAAAAATGGGCAGAAGACCTAAACAGACATTTCTCCAAAGAAGACATACAGATGGCCAAGTGGCACATGAAAAGACGCTCAACACTGCTATATTAGAGAAATGCAAATCAAAACTATTATACAATGAGGTATCACCTCACACCAGTCAGAATAGCCATCATCAAAAAGTCTGTAAACAATAAATGCTGGAGAGGGTGTGGAGAAAAGGGAACCCTCCTGCACTGTTGGTGGGAATGTAAATTGGTACAGCCACTTTGGAAAACAGTATGGAGTTTACTTATAAAACTAAACATAGAGCTACCATATGATCCAGCAGTCCCACTCCAGGGCATATATCTGGAGAAAACCACGGTTTGAAAGGATATGTGAACTCCAATGTTCATTGCAGCACTGTTTACAAAAACCAAGACATGGAAGCAACCTAAATGTCCGTCGACAGATGAATGGATAAAGAAGATGTGGTTCACATATACGATGGAATATTACTCAGCCATTAAAAAGAATGAAACAATGCCGTTTGCAGTGACATGGATGGACCTGGAGATTATCATACTAAGGGAAGTAAGTCAGACAGAGAAAGACAAATATCATATGATATTGCTTATATGAGGAATCTAAAAAATAATGATATAAATGAGCTTATTTACAAAACAGAAATAGACTCAGAGACACAGAAAACAAACTTACCAAAGGGGAAAGGTGGGGGGGGTGATAAATTGGGAGTTTGGGATTAAGAGGTACACACTGATATATTTAAAATAGATAATCCAGGGCCTCCCTGGTGGCGCAAGTGGTTGAGAGTCCGCCTGCCGATGCAGGGGATACGGGTTCGTGCCCCGGTCTGGGAGGATACCATATGCCGCGGAGCGGCTGGGCCCGTGAGCCACGGCCGCTGAGCCTGCGCGTCCGGAGCCTGCGCGTCCGGAGCCTGTGCTCCGCAACGGGGGAGGCCACAACAGTGAGAGGCCCGCATACCGCAAAAAAAAAAAAAAAAATAGATAATCCATAAGACCTACTGTATAGCCCAGGGAACTCTGCTCAATATTCTGTAATAACCTAACTGGGGAAAGAATTTGAAAAAGAATAGATGCATGTATATGTATAACTGAATCACTTTGCTGTACACCTAAAACTAACACAATATTGTTAGACTATACTCCAATATGAAATAAAAATGAAAAAAAAGAATAAAAATCAGGTAATCAAGGTGAATCTTTGGTCAAATCAGATTGATTTTAAAATTTTAGCGTAACCATAGTTAGCTATGTTTTCTCTGGTTTTATCATTATCACTATGAGGTATCATGCAAGATTTTTTAAAAAGTAAGGTTTTGGTATGTTTTCATGAAGAGACTAGTTAATCTGAACTTCCTAAACTTTTTAGACTAATTTACTGATCAGATAATCTAAAGTTACTCCTACATAATATTTAGGATTGTGAAAAATGCAAAAATTACAACTAAAATGAATTATAATTCTGACAAACCTTTTGTATCAACAGCAACTACGATTGTAGTTTGCCAGTTTGAACAAAATTCCCAACACTCTTAGCTAACTTTAAAACCATAGGCTAATATTAAATTGAGTTAATTAATAAATAATTTTTAGATACTTGGATAATTTCTAGGTGAAAGAGAATACAGAAATCTTGGCTACAGAGTATAGTCTTATTATATAAATAAATATATGTACTTTTGCTTCTTATTTTCATATGTCATAGAACAGCTATATCTTTGCATCTTATTAATCAATGTGTTCCTTTTTGTCATTTGGAGGGTATAAAGGCATGTGCGTAGCTGTTGGGAGTCACAGTATGTGTTCTGTGAGCTTTCTGGTCTGCTGATGTCCTTGTGTATGATGGGTAATTCTCAGCTACTTACCTACCTTGCAGTTCTTTCTTTAAAATAGAATTTGGTTACTTTAGTTAAAAGTTTTAATCAATATGAATGGTTAAGACTATACTAGGAGTAATGGCAAGGGAATTCAACTACTTGCAAGATAATGGAATGTGTCTCTCAAGGGAAAAAAAGGTTAGATTTGACCTAAAGTATAGTACCTGGCTGTTCTTGAATGTGGAAAAGAATAATTAAAGACAAAACTTGGATACAGAAAATTGTAGAGGGTTTGTAGAAATGAAATTTTATTTACCTTGGTTTATAGCACCTGCAAATAATGATTCTACAAGAAGGAAAGAAGTGTGCTAAAATTTTGGAAAACTGTGTTCAGTGTTGATGGGCTTATTCGTAAGATAAGTTTAATAAATGGAGTGGGAGGAGCTAGAGAATTCTTACTGTCAAATCTGATATGAACAAACAGCTGGAATCTGATTTTTCTCTGTTAAAAGGTAAATTGATCTTAGAGCATTTAGTCTGCTCTTAAAAGGGGAATAAAAGCTTATTCTTTACATTCTGTTATCTGCCTGGATAGCAAGGATTACAATTCTCATTGGAATAATTTTCTGGGCTTTGTGCTTTTTTATGCCCTTGATTCTCAAGGTGCTCAGGTTCCATGAAACTGTGTCACCTTCCTCTCTGTTTATCTAAAATACTGTATTGTCACTTTGATTAATGGGTAACCAAGCTATTATTTCTATCTTAATCAGGTGCCCAAATTTCCTCTAATCATTCTTGATTTTGCCACCCCCACATCGGACTATAACTTATAAAAAATTAGCTTTGTTTTTACACATAAACATCTTTGTGGTGTTCCAAAGTTCCGCTGAGAACTCATGAAGATATATTCTTTAGTTTTATAAAAAGAGGGATGCTTCAAATAATTAGGTTTGTTTTGCATATTTCTTAGTCTGCTCAGCACGGTTGTAAGAGCTGAATGATGAAAATTGATCTGTCAAATCAAATAATTTTGTACATATAGGTTAAATGTTATTAATAATAATGTTCCAGAGGTGTACACTTTACAGAGGGGAATGGCAAGTGCTAGAGATTTTCCAGCACTCTCATTGTCTATAACATGATCTTGTCCAAGAAGGACATTCACTTCTCAGGAAAAATTCATATATTATATCCCAACAGAGAATTTAATTGTCCTCTATTTTGATATTATTCACTAAAAAGTGAACCACAAACATATGGTCTCATCTACAGGTGGCTACCACTTTCCTCTGATATTTTCCTGAAGGCCCACAGGCTAGAATCTGTATCTTCAGCAAAGAAGAAGAGACTCAGAGTCTTGAGGAAAGGACTGTACCAGGTACCAATAACTACGGATGTTTCAAGGACTAGACTCATGGGTACAAGCTCCACAGTGTAAAGCTGACATTACTTAGACAACTGTCAGGCTGTATCAGGGGTCTGGTCAGAATATCCAGAATTCTTTGGTTAAGAAGCAGACAATTTCAGGAAAGCTGTTGCTGACTCAAGACCCAGTGAAATAAACTTAATTACATAGGACTGAATTAACTGATGAGTGAAATATAATTATACTTATTTACTTTGAATATTGTTTTTTTTTTTTTTTTTTTTTTTTTTTTGCGGTACGCGGGCCTCTCAGTGTTGTGGCCTCTCCCGTCGCGGAGCACAGGCTCCGGACGTGCAGGCCCAGTGGCCATGGCTCACGGACCCAGCCACTCAGCGGCATGTGGGATCTTCCCGGACCGGGGCACGAACCCGTGTCCCCTGCATCGGCAGGTGGACCCTCAACCACTGCGCCACCAGGGAAGCCCTGTTATCATTTTTTAATATTCTAGTTTTGATAGGTATATGAGGAAATATTTTTTTTCTTTCCTTTTAATCTATTTCTAGTTTAGTAGACAAGGCTTTGGCAAACTGAAATATGACACTTTTAATGGTATCTGTTTCTCACTGACACCTCAGAACTCAAAAACTAATACCGAGTTTCTTCATTTTACACATCAATATTGTTGTTTGCATATGCTCAGTGAGAATTTGGTCTCCTTTTTTACCAAGATGTGCTTTGATAAATCAGCTGTGCGACCAAGGCCGTATCTGGAGTTCCATGTTGAAAATTGACCTCATTTAATCAAGCATGACAAGCTCACCTTTAAAAAGGTACACTTAACATGTGGTGCCCATGTTTACAAAGCCCACTTAGGACATCTGTCCTGAGACATGTTTGTGGCTTACAGGATCCCAGACTCACGGGAGGTGTGGAAGGGCACTTTCTGGCATGCCAGTGACCTTAATAAAATTTGGAGAATCTAGAAGAGAGAAGAACTCACCAGTATTGATTGATATGAAGTCTGGTGGGGTTTCCTGGGCCTAGTTTCTAGCCTCAAAATAGAAGAGCAAATAATCAAGCCTTTTGAATAGCCCACGCTTTAGGAGATTTCTTAATGAAATTTCCAGATAGAAGTTAGTTCTCTGGCCTAAGTATTTGCTCAACACTATATGCTCAAGGAGGATTATATAGTTAATTAATACTTCTTGTTTCAACTTTGTAAATAATCAAGCTAAAATATCATGAGATCAGCCGTTTTTTGTGATCAGGAATAATTTTTGCATATTATTTATTATCAAATTAGGGGGGCTGTTAGGAATAATCTTTTGAAACTTTTTTTTTGAGTTAGGAATTATTCCCCCTGTTTTATTTTTTTTTAACATGTTTATTGGAGTATAATTGCTTTACAATTGTGTGTTAGTTTCTGCTTTATAACAAAGTGAATCAGTTATACATATACATATGTTCCCATATCTCTTCCCTCTTGCATCTCCCTCCCTCTCACCCTCCCTATCCTAAGGCAAAGAGGGGGCAACATGTCTCTTTAATGTTATTTTGGAGAATTGTTTCACAGCCTTATGTAGGGGTTAATTACCTATCTAGGGGAATATGCCTGTGTTTGGCTCTGCTATTAAGGGATTAGACCCAATGAATTTACCATGTAGATTTCTGTCAGGTGAAAAAGATAACCCTAGAAGTTATGTTTTGACTGTAGGATATTCCAGCTTTGTGTCTAACTCAGCAAATTTATTTCAGAATGCCTTTTCTGATAGACCATATAACACTTGTTCTTCAAAATGCTCTTTGAACCAGCTTTACCATCATACCAGCTCCCTCATTACTTTAGTTTAGACTCTTTGACACATATTCATTCTATATTACAAGAGAGTTATTGCTTTTAAATGTTTGAAAATTATAATTGTACGCAGCTTCCCTTGCAGGATGGAGAATGGGGAAACAGCCTCTCTCTTTCCCAGTTCCAGGAGTGCGTTTGCCCTGGCTTCTGATTTTAAAAACTTCCGCGTATCTGTCTCTTTCCCTCATCCCTACCAGAGCTGGGCAGCACCTGTGGGTCAGTCAGTCTCTTTCTGGGTCTCTTGTTAACTGCCCCAGAGAGTCCTGTGGCTGCATCACAATTTACGTCTCACTTCTCCAAGAGTAAATCAGCGGTGGCTCTAAGCTGCTCCAGACATAGCTAGGAAGACACAGGGAAGAAGACATTTTTTGCCATCTTACCCACTCCTGACAGCGCTGTTTATTTATTTATCCAATGTTTATGTGTCCACTGTTTATGTATCTGATGATTTATTCAATATTCATTCATTAAGACCTCAGGACCATAGTGGATGGTTTATTGACTTAATTAGATGAAACCCTAAAAACTGCCATTTAACTGACTGTATGCCATGAAATAATCAATAATGCAAATACCATTTTTGTATGTAGGCAGGCATTTTTATATGCAGCTAGCTGCTGTAACAAATAAACTCCAAATTTTCTGCAGGTGAACACAAAAGTTTACTTCTTACTCTTGCAAAGTCCAATCGGTAGTGGAGACATTCATTCAGGAACCCAGGCTACAGGTTTCCAGCTTTCAATGTGTGACTTCTTTCAAAGTTGCACTAGGCATGGGTACTCAGCTGACAGATGGGTAGAGAGAGAGACTTGAGGATCAGGTGAGAACTTTTCATGAGTCACACTAGAAAAGGTATCTTCTATCCATACTCCATAGGACAGAGCTCAGGAGCAAAGTCACACCTACCTGCAAGGGAGGCTGGGATACTTAATCCAGCTGTGTTCCCAGGAGAGGGAAATGGCCTTGGTAACCAGCTAGTGAGTCGCTGCCACAGCTTCCAGGACCCAGAATCCCAGAATCCATTCAGTCCTCACTGACACTGACCCTGGGGGGTCCCTAGAAGGGAGAGGTCATGTCTATTTAAAACTTCCCGTCACTCTGTTGAACTGCTGGCTTAGCAGAAATTGCTATGTTAGAAAGTACAACCATGCAAGTGACTTTATTTCTCACCTACAGATCCGGGGGGCAAAGATAGTCCCTTTCCTTTCTTTCCTTTATCCTCAGAGATAAAAAATATTTCAATGTTATTCTCAGAACTTTGTTCAATAGGGATTGGGAAATAGGTTGACAGTTTGGGGGAGGGGATTAATAATATCACACTTGAGCTTCTTGAAGATAACTCTTGGTTGATGCCTCTGGCTTCACCTGTAGTACTTGGTAGATGATTTCGTACAAAGTAGGCACCAAGAACTACAGGGTTTCAAATTGTCTCTAATTTGATCCTTAATTTTCCAGGTCGGCACTCTGAGCCTCAGAGAGGTTACACAGTTCCCCTAAACCACCAGACTAATTCACAGCAGAGCAAAAACAAAGCTGAGTTGCTTTGTTTCCGCCCACACTATTATGCCAGGCAGCATTTCATCAAGCAGGGCATGATTGATCTTCCTTTTTAATGCAAAATATGACAAAATGTTGAGTCACCAGGAATATCAGTGAATATAGTATTTTCTGAACTGAATTTTCTGGTTAACTCTATTTTAGCTATAGAAGCTTTTAATTTCAACCTGCGGGGTTGAAAATCTTCCTAAGACATATCAGCTGGCTATCCTGCTTTAATAAGCAAACAATTGTTGTTCATATGGACAATTATTATTCCAAAACAGGGAAGGAAATGACAATTTTCAATAACCTAAAGCTCAATCATGGTGACCCGAATAAACTGTAAAAAGCTGTTTTCAGGTAGTTTCCCCCTTCAACAACCTTTAAATTTCAGAATTCAAATCAGAGTACAAATTGTTTACTAAATGTACTAGACAGAATGTTCTTGCTATTAGCTAAGGGAACCTGGGAAATTAATACACCTGGGCCTCTGCTACTTCATCACCCACAGTTAGGGAAAAGGCCTATATAGGTCTCTGAGTACTTAGAAAAAATAACAGAGTTCACTTTGTGCTTTGTTTTTGAATAATAACATCAAATAAGAACCATACTAATTATGGTTCCCATATTCATATTTCATGATGACAGTATAAATAAGAATTAGGCCATAAACCCATATGGTGACTGTGTATATGGAACAATAATGATAAAAATTTTTTCTTATAGTTATCCTTATTTCTAACTATTTTACATTCCTCTGTTCTTAAAATTATATTATCTTACTGCTATAAGAGACTGTAGGCATGCTTCCTTCTAACCATGGAGAACGTGAGAGAATCTGTGATAGCCCAATTTTCCTGACTCTAGTTCAGTGTCTGTCTTTCCATTTGGAATAAGGACTGCACAAAATCATCTGTTTTTGACTAAAGCCTTGGAATATGCCATCTCTCTTTCCCTGGTACTTAGACCAAAATCATTTGTAAAGCAAAAATCCCATGGCCATAGAGTACTGGGATATTCTGATGGGATTTACCCTTCCAAGATGGGAAGGATGCCAAAGAAGAGAGAAAGAAGAAATGTTTGGTGCCTTCTGTGGACCACACAGCTCTGCTGGGCTATATACCTCTTTTTTTATTTTCACAAAGTTCTAAGAGAGATGTCATCTCTCCAGGAAACAGTGGCACTGAGTTATAGAATTTGCCCCAAATCATAAAACTGATACATGGAGAAATCAGCCTGGAACCCAGCCAACCTGGCTCTATTTTGGGGGGAGACTCCTCCCTCCATTCAAGACCCCAGAGGGTCCTATTTATTCCCTAGTTCCTGTTAGGCCTCTAGTCCAGCTATCCAGAGGATCTCCTAAATAGTGACTCTCTCCCAACCTGACAATTAGGCCCCACTGAGATGGAACACCCCCTGGGTCCCACAAATCATCCTGCTGCCTAAAGAAAAATATGGGTAATTTTTAAAGTGCCCGAGAGGTTGGATCAAGTTGGCAGAATAGGAGGACATGGTGCTCACCTACCCCCACAAACACATCAAAAGTGCACCTACATGAGGAACAAATCTCACAGAAAACTAGAAACTGGCAGAAGAACTCCTATACAACCAAAGTTGAAAGATAGATTTCCACATAATCAGGAAGGATGGAATAAAGGCATAAGGTTGGGATCTGTGCCCCCTGGAGGGATCTGAAAGGAAGAGAAGGTCTGCATAGGCAGACTCTCACCCTGGGTAGTGAGCAGGTGGAGTCACAGACTGAGTGTCCCAGCCTGGGGTCCTACAGGGAAGAGACAAGCCCCCTTGGCTGCTGGGAGAACCACTCCCTTCCCCAAACCCCTCATCCTCTTGGGCTTACATCTGCCCTCTGTGACTGAGCCCCAGAGGACAGGACTGGATGCTGCCTTTGTGCCGCCTGAGCACAAGCTGGTTCCTCCTCTTCCCCAGGCAGTATTGGGCACTGGTAACCCCTTGCACCTCACTTGGCTTTGGGGGCTCTCAGGACCCAAATAAAAGACTGACCTTTCCCTGCTTTTGAGAAGCAGATCCATTTTACCACCTACCCTTGAGCATAGGGTATCTCCAAAGGGCCCTGGAAGAGCTGTGCAGTGGATGAAAGGTCCCAGGTACCCACCTGCTCAACTAGTGCTGCCCCCCACTACACCAGGACAGATAGAAGGGCTAGAGAAGCCTAGTCTCTACTTGTGGGGAGTGCATGAATGCTGGCTTGACAACAATCAGGGTGGAGAGAGCCTTGCACTGGTGGCTGCCACGTCACTGCACTTCCCAATATGAAAAGGGCACACACCACAGCCCTGCTAACTCCACACCCCAGCTTGGCACAAGATCTGGGCCAGCTGAGCCCTGGGAAAAGACTCTGGTCTAGTTCTGCACGGACAGCACAGGGACTTGGGGTGTGGTCCCGGTGGGGCTGCAGCGGCCACTGTCAGAACTTACTTGGGCAGTGCTACAAGAGATACCTCATCTCGCATGCCTGGTCCATCTCCCAGCCAAGCCAGTGTTCTGGCTCTGCCCATTGCATGCCACAACTTGGTGCTGGATCTGGGGCAGACAGGTCCTGGGAGGAGAGAGGCACAGAGGAAGCCCAGATGTCTGGCAGCAGCATGGCCACCTCAGTTCTTACAGGCACGACACCCCGACCCCCAGTCCCAGCCTAGCAAATGCTCCAGCCCTGCCCACTCCACACCAGAGCCCTGTACTAGATCAGGGATGACCACAATGGGGTAAAGACATGATGCTGGACAGCATCTAAGTGGAGCCATGGATGCCTACACAGGTGGTTTACTGGTCTTCTGTGACTGCACAGGCCTGGCTTGCTTCAGCACTCCCCTCCTTTAGGGCAGGGCATACACTTAAGAGGCATGGAACCTAATGAAGCCCAACCCCCAGGGCTCCTACTCCAACAACTGGGGAGCAGATCCTGCTCATGATAGGGCAGCAACAGCCACAGAGCAGAAAGGAAGTCCCGCCTCACACCCTGCACAGGCTTTAGATCCTCCAACACTAAACAAACCTGTATCAAGGTGATAGCAGCCAACACATCCTGAGGAAAGATGTAGCTGGCATTCATAGAAAAACTAGCCTTCTCACCAAAGACATCAGACACACGGTCTACACAGGGATGCTCCCACATAAAAACACTCCTTCAAGACCACACTACATAACTGTTTCTCCTATATTTATAGACACAGAGAAAGTTAAGTAAAATGAAAAAGCAGAGGAACTACTTCCAATTAAAAGAGCCAGAGAAATCCCCTAAAAAAAAAAAGTAATGAAATAGAGCTCACCAATCTACCAGATTCTGAGTTCAAAAAACTGGTAATAAAAATGCTAACTGAATTAATAAAGATTATCAATATAAATGCAGACTGCTGTAATAAAGAACTAAAACTATAATGATGAATCAATCAAAAATAGATAATTCAATTTCCAAGACAAAAAGCAATCTAGAAGCAATGAATAGCTAACACAGAAGAATGCATAAGTAATCTGGAAGACAGAATAATGGAAATCACCCAATCAGAACAGCAGACAGAAAGACATATGAAAAAAAATGAAAACAACATACAAGATATATGAGATAATGTAAAATGTGCTGAAATTTGCATTATAGGGCTCCCAGAAGAAGAGACAGAGAAGATTAAAAACGTATTTGAAGAAATTATGGCCAAAAAATTCCCAAAACCTAAAGAAGGAAACAGATATCTAGGCACAGGACGCACAGAGGGTCCCAAACAAGATGTACCAAACAGACCCACACCAAGACATACAGTAATTAAAATGGCAAAAGTTAAAGATAAAGAGAGAATTCTAAAGGCAACAAGAGAAAAATAAAGAGTCATATACAAAGGAACCCCCTTAAAGCTATCAGCTGATTTCTCTGCAGAAATTTTTCAGGCTGGAAGGGAGTGGCATGATATATTCAAAGTTTCAAAGTCCTGAAAGGGAAAACCTGCAACCTAGGATACTCTACCAAGCAAGATTATCATTTAGAATAGAAGGAGAGATTAAGAATTTCTCAAACAAGCAAAAACTAAGAGAATTCAGCAATATTAAACCCACCCTAAAAGAAATATTGAAGGGTCTTCTCTAAATGGAAAAAAAAAGCAGGAACTTATAGGAAAGGGAAAAACCCATTGGGAAAGGTAAATATATAGTAAGGATTGATGATCATTTAAATAAGCCAGTACATAGATTAAAAAACAAACAAAACTTGTAAAAGGAATTATAGCTACAATAAACAGTAAAAGAATAAGCATGAAGATGTAAAGTAGAATGTTAAAAATCACAAAATGTGAGGAAGGGGAGAAAAATATGTAGACCTTTTAGAATGTGTTTGAACTTGAATAACTATCCATTTAAAGCAAGTATATATAGTTATGGGTCAACACAGGTGAACCTCATGGTAACCACAAACGAAAAACATAGAATAGATTCACAAGAACCAAAAAGAAAGCAACTCAAAAGAAAATCATCAAACCACAAAAGGGAAAACAAAAAGAAGAAGAAATGAACAAAGAAGAACTACAAAAACCACCAGAAAACAATAAATGGAAATAAGAATATACCTACCAACAGTTACTTTAAATATCAATGGACTAAATGCTCCAATCAAAAGACACAGAGTAGCTGCATGGATTAAAAAAAAAACCCCAAAAACCTGCAATACTCTGCCCACAAGAGACTTACTTCAGGATGAAAGACACACAGAAACTGAAAGTAAGGGGATGTAAAAAGATATTTCATGCAAATGGAAACAACAAGAAAGTGGAGGTAGCAACACTCACATCAGTCAAAATATACTTTAAAACAAAGGTCATAAAGAAAAACAAAGAAGAGCATTATATAGTGATAAAGGAATCAATACAAGAAGAGAATATTACCCTCATTAATATATATGCATCCAATATAGGAGCACCTAAATATATAAAGCAAATACTAACAAACATAAAGGGAGAATTTGACAATAATATAATAATAGTAGGAGACTTTAACAACCCACTTTAACAATCAATGGACAGATTATCCATAAGGCAACACAGTAAACCAGTAAGACTTAACTGATATCTAAAGAACTCTATATCCTAAAAAAGGAGGGTACACTTTCTTTTCAAGTGCACATGCAACATTCTCCAGGACAGATCACATACTAGGTCACAAAACCAGCCTCAACAAATTTAAGGGGATAGAAATTATATCAAGCGTCTTGTCTGACTACAACAATATGAAACTAGAAATCAACCATAGAGGGAAAAACAGGAAAAGAACAAATACATAGAGACTAAACAACATGCTACCAAAAAACCAACAGGTCAACAATGAAATCAAAGAAGAAATCAGAAAATACCTCAAGACAAATGAAAATGAAAACACAGCTTTACAAAATCTATGAGATGCAGCAAAAGCAGTTCTAAGAGGGATGGTCATAGCAATACAGGCTGTCCTCAAAAAACAAGAAAAATCTCAAATAAACAAGCTAACCTAGCATCTAAAAGAATTAGAAAAAGAAGAATAAATAAAGCCCAAAGTCAGCAGAATGAAGGAAATAATAAAGATCAGAGAGGAAATAAAAAGAGATCAAAAAACAAGAGAAAAGAGCAATAAACCCAAGAGCTGTGTTTTTCGTTTGTTTGTTTGTTTTAAAGATAAACAAAATTGATGAACCTCTAGCCAGGCTCATCAAGAAGAAAAGAGAAAGGACCCAAATAAACAAAATAAGAAAAGAAATAGGAGAAACAACAGCTGATACCATAGACATACAAAAAAATCGTAAGAGAATACTATGAACAGTTATATGCCAACAAATTGGGCAACCTAGAAGAAATGGACAAATTTCTAGAAACATATAGTCTCCAAGACTAATTCCAGAAGAAACAGGCAATTTGAACAGACTGATCACTAAAAGCGAAATAGAATCTTTAATTTCAAAAACTCCCTGAAACAAAAGTTCAGGACTGGATGGCTTCACTGGGGAATTTACCAAACAAATAAAGAAGAACTTATAGCTATCCTCCTCAACTATTCAAAAAAATTGAAGAAGAGGGCACTCTCCCAAATTCATTCTATGTGTCCCCCATTACACTGATACCAAAACCAGACAAAGGCACTACAAAAAAATTAAATCACAGGCCAATATCTTTGATGAATATAGATGCAAAAACCTCAACAAACTATTAGCAAACCAAATCCAACAATACATAAAAAGGATCATATACCATGATCAAGCTGAATTCATTCCAGAGTCACAAGAATGGTTCCACGTATGCAAATCAATCAATGTTATACACCACATTAACAAAGGGGAAGACATGATTATCTCAATAGGCACGGAGGAAGCAGTTGACAAAATTCAATATCCATTCATGATAAAGACTCTCATCAAAGTGGGTATAAAGGGAACATATCTCAACGTAACAAAGGCCATTTACAACAAACCCACAGCCATCATAACACTTAACAGTGAAAAGCTGAAAAGCATTCCTCTAAAATTCAGGAACAAGACAAAGATGCCTACTCACACAGATTCTATTTAGCACAGTATTGGAAGTCCTAGCCACAGCAATCAGAGAAGAAAAAGAAATAAAAGGTATCCAAGTTGAAAGGGGAGAGGGAAAACTGTCACTATTTGCAGATGACATGCTACTCTATATAGAGAACCCTAAAGTCTCCACACAAAACTCTTAGAACTAATAAATGATTTCAGCAAGGAAGCAGGGTACAAGATTAATATAAGGAAATCTGTTGCATTTCTACACACTAATAATGAAATATCAGATTGAGAAAGTAAAAAACCAATTCTGTTTAAAATCACATCAAAAAGAATAAAATACCTAGGAATAAACTTAACCAAAGAGGTGAAAGACCTATACTCTGAAAATTATAAAACACTGATGGAGGAAACTGAAGATGATACAAAGAAGTGGAAAGATATTCTGTGCTTTTGGATTGGAAGAATTAATATTGTTAAAATGGTTATAGTACCCAAAGCAATCTGTAGATTTAATGCAATCCCTATCAAAATACCCAGGACATTTTTCAAAGAACTCAGAGAAATAGTCCTAAAATTTATATGGAACCACAAAAGACCCAGAATTGCCAAAGGAATCATGAGAAAAAAGAACAAAGCTGGAGGCATATCCCTTCCAGACTTTAGACTAAACTACAAAGCTACAGTAATCACAACAACATGGTATTGGCACAAAACTAGACACATAAATCAATGAAACAGAATAGAAAGCCCAGAAATAAACCCATGCTCATATGGCCAATTAATCTTTGGCAAAGGAGGCAAGAATATACAATGGAGAAAAGACAGCCTTTTCATCACGTGATGTTGGGAAAGCTGGAAAGTTACATGTAAAACAATGAAATCAGAACAGTCCCACATACCATATACAAAAATAAACTCAAAATGGTTTAAAGACCTAAATGTAAGACATGACACCATAAAACTCCTAGAAGAGAACATAGGCAAAACATTCTCTAGCATAAATCATATCAAGATTTTATTAGATCAGTCTCCCAAGGCAAAAGAAATAAAAGCAAAAATAAACAAATGGGATCTAATCTAACTTAAAAGCTTCTGCACAGCAAAGGAAACCATCAACAAAACAAAAAGACAACCTACAGAATGGGAGAAAATATTTGCAAATGATGGGACTGACAAGGCGTTAAAATTCAAAATATACAAACAGCTCATACAACTCAATATCAAAAAAAGGAACAACCCAATCAAAAAATAGGCAGAAGACCTAAATAGACATTTTTCCAAAGAAGACATACAGATGGCTAACAGGCACATGAAATGATGCTCAACATCATTAATTATTAGAGAAATGCAAATCAAACCACAATGAGGTATCACCTCACACCAGTCAGAATGGCCATCATCAAAAAGTCTACAAGTGGGACTTCCCTGGTGATCCAGTGGGTAAGACTCAGTGCTCCCAATGCAGGGAACCTGGGTTCAATCCCCGATCAGGGAACTAGATCCGCATGCATGCTGCAACTAAGAAGTCCGCATGCCATGACTAAGAAGCCCACATGCCACAACTAAAGATCCTGCATGCCGCAACGAAGATCCCGCATGCTGCAACTAAGACCTGGTACGGCCAAAATAAATAAATAAATAAATATTTTTAAAAACTCTACAAGTAATAAATGATGGAGAGGATATGGAGAAAAGGGAACACTTATACACTCTTGGTGGGAATGTAAATTGGTATAGCAACTATGAAAAACTGTGTAGGTTCCTTAAAAAAACTAAGAATAGAACTGCCATATGATCCAGCAATTTCACTCCTGGGTATATATTCAGAAAAAAGAAAACTCTTATTTGAAAAGATACATCCACCCCAATGTTCACTGCAGCCCTATCTATAATAGCCAACACATGGAAGCAACCCAATTGCCCATCAAAAGAGGACTGGCTTAAGATGTGGTATATATATATAATGGAATATTACTCTGATGTAAAAAAGAATGAAATATTGCCTTTTGCAGGAACATGGATGGACCTAGAGAATATAATGCTTAGTGAAAAAGTCAGACAGAGAAAGATAAATGCTATATGATATCACTTCAATGTGGAATCTAGAAAATAATACAAATCAAACTATACAAAACAGAAACAGACTCACAGACATAGAATACAAACTTTTGGTTACCAAAGGGGAGAGAGGGGGAAGAGGGACAAATCAGGAGTATGAAATTAACAGATACAACTATTATACACAACATAGATAAGCAAAAAGGATTTACTGTATACCACAGGGAATTATACCCAATATCTTGTAATAACCTATAATGGACTATAATTTGCAAAAAAAAATGAAAAAAATTAATAAAGTTCCAAGGAGTGGGGCAATAGAGTAAGAATATTCACCCAAATCTGATATCAGGTATGTATGCTAATGAGAAATCACCTTGCTGAGACAAACCTGTGACCTGGGTATGTATGGGAGTCTTCAGACTAGCAGAAGCCTTTTCTTCTGTTCATTCTCTTTCAAAAGCACCTCATTATGAAATTATTTTGAACACTCACCTCTTCCTTGGTCTCAAACCTGCTGAGCTTTGGATCAGAACGACACCAGTGGTTCTCCTGGCTCTCCACCTTGCCGACATTCCCTACAGATCTTGGGACTTGTCAGCCTCCATGGTCACACGAGCCAATTCCTGATTATAAATCTCTTTCTATATATACATGCATCCTACTGGTTCTGTTTCTCTGGAGGTCCCTGACTAAAACAGGAACAAAGCCGGGTCTTTTAATGTAAGGCTTCTGTACACCTAAGAAAGGGACTCCGGGACCATCTACCTTTATTTGCCCAGGATTCCCTCTTTCATTCCAGTTATCATCCCTGTAAGCAAGGTAGACCCTCCATTTCCTCTGTGAAGCTTCATCATTTCCTCTGATTCCTTGGCTGTGTTGGCCTCTCCCTAGCAGCACTGGTGCCTCCGTCATGCTCTGCCCCAGACCTTCTCAGGTAACTGTTTTATTCTGTCCTGATGCTCCCACCATCCCTTTCCCTTTCCCTTCCTTCCTTCCACCACCAGTGGCTCAATTACGGTGTTCCAGGCACTTTGGCAGTGTGGGAGATTGAAACCCGTGTTAACATAGCCCCTGCCCTTGAGGAGCTGAGTTCAGGAGTAGTGATAGACAGGTAAACCAACTACAAGCAAATCGATAAGCTAAGGTCATGCCTGTAAAGAGAGCCATGCCAGGTGTGGGCAAGGCCCTGGGGAGAAAGTTGGGCCAGGCTGGCTGTCAGGAAGGGGAGGACAGTCATGGGAGGATTCCTAGAAGAGAAACTCTGCAGCCAGGTCTGAGGGATGTGTGGGGATTTTTCAGTTGCACCAGGGAGGAGGAGATGGAGAAGGGAGGAGACATTCTAGCAGAGAGGAGGGTTGGTACAAAGCATGGGGCTAGGAAACAGCTGAGCGAGATCAGTTCAAAATGAGCAGAATGAGGATGAGGCTGGAGAGGTGGGCAAGGGCCAGATATTGGAGGCCTGCTTCCGGTGAGGAGAGGCTACTGAGGAATGTAAGCACGGCTCTGCTGGAATCGCCCCAGCCCTGGGCCACAGTGGGTACACCAGTCACACAGTTTATTTAGCTTTCATTTACTAAATAATTGTCTAACATTTTCAACAAGACTGAAATAAACTGTGTGATGTGTATGTCCACATGGATGAGATTTATAAATTAGAAAAACATAAATTAGAAATTAGAAAATTATAAATTAGAAAAAAGATTATAAATAAGAAAAACAAATGTAGCTAGAAACTATCTGATTTCTTCCTATTTGGTTTTCCCGATTTTCCTTAGCATCACATTTCTGATAGTCAGTCTGGTGTGGTTTTTGCTGCACTGGTTTTATGGTGAGGAGGGGCTTGGTTGGGGGTCTGTGACAGGAGGAGATATAAGAGCTGCCTTAGAAAAGGGCCTGAGGCATAACTTCCACTGTCAGAGACATCAGCCTTCTTATTTTAGAAACAAAACTAACTTATTCTGCTCATTTGATCAGTGTTTTCTTGAAGAGTAAGGAAAACAAAATTCATTTTAAGAAGCTGCTGTTTTATTTGGTTTTCCTGGCTCGTTCTCCCAGAAAGGAGCTTCCCCTGTTTTAATTACGTAACGTAGGGTTTCAGCACTGCTGCCAAGGAACCGAGGCTTTGCCAGGGGCAGCCTCTCAGACTTCAGGGTGCTTTGTCACCACAATCGAATTAATTTACTGAAGGAGCTTATTTTTGCCTGCTGTTAAAATCACCTACATTATGCCACGCTGAGTAACAAATACATTTTATGTGCTTATTTACTTTTTTTCCTCCAACACCCTTATCTGGTTGCTTCTTTTTTTTTTTTTTTTTTTTTTTTTTTGCTGTACGCGGGCCTCTCACTGCTGTGGCCTCTCCCGTTGCGGAGCACAGGCTCCGGACACACAGGCTCCGCGGCCATGGCTCGCGGGCCCAGCCACTCCGCGGCATGTGGGATCTTCCGGGATCGGGGCACGAACCCGTGTCCCCTGCACCGGCAGGCGGACCCTCAACCACTGCGCCACCAGGGAAGCCCTGGTTGCTTCTTATAGTAGTAAAATGGGCAAAGTAAACATACGGTGTTAGTGAGACCCAGCAAAGCTACATTTGTCTTTGCGTCTGTGTCCCTCCCCACTGGTGGTGGGTGACCTGTTTATATGAGTTTGCCTGGATTACTCTGTGGGACCCACTGCCTCACCCAGCCAACTATAGAAGGGCAAATACTTTTCTTCTTTTTCCCTTTTCGGTCTCGACCTAGAGCTCAAAGTGTGAGAGGTCATTTTCAATATGCCACTTTTGCCACCGTAGGCTGTTCTGAAAAATCCCGCCTGGAAGTGGAGTTTTGCTAGTTAGTTAAGTGAGGAACATTTTATTGAACTCCTACTGGGAACACTGTACTAATTACAGAGAAAAGAACAATGATTCTTGCTCTCTCTTTGGCTGCCGAAGACCAAAACAAGGGAGGAAAAAAAACAAAAAACAAGGGAGGGGCAGAATGATTTGTGAGACACTTGCCTCCAGGTATCAGCTCTGGGGTAAAGGTCATGTTTTTCTTGGTGATGGCTACACCCTTAGCATTTAGCTCAGTTTTTGGCACAGAGAGGCGCTCAGGAAGTGCTAGTGGAGAAAAGAAGGAAGCAAAGAGGCTGCGCAGGACAGGGCCCTGTTCTTTTTATCCACAGAGATACCGTTATGCACATTCATGGTTTTCAAATTCCGTTTTAGGATAGGGGCGTTCTTTTTGTCACCTCATTTCTTCTTTCTAACAAAGCAGCAGGTTCAGTGATGAGGGTCTTGTGTCTAAAGCCACACATCTAGCAAGTATATCAGCAGTAGGATTCCATTCTGAGTGATTCTGTTGCCAAAAACTACTCTTCCCAGTGTACCAGCTGCCTCCCAGCAAAAAACCACTAGTGTGGGGCTGCAGGTGGTTTTCAGAGGGGATGATTGCTGGCCTGAATGAGGCTGCACTCAGCACGCAGTGAGGACTCAGTGAAGATCAAGGAGGCAAGCAGGGTTGAGTAGCACCTGGCCTCAGCCTCATGATGCTCCTTGCAGGCGATGATGGCACAGGGCTAGGAATGGATATTTCAGGGAGGATATTTGCACAAAATGAAGACAGTTATTCCTTTAATCAACACCCTCGACAGTCCCAGCATCAGAAATGGGGATTTCCTGTATGATCACCTGATGGTTCCAAGGTTAGGCTGCAAACACTGACTGATCAGAGCATCCCTTCTATGATGTTCAAGGTCAGGTACAGGGCATTGCAAATCAAGGCCATTAAAATGATGAGTCAGAGCACTCAGTGGGAGGCTAGACTGCCCACCACTTTTTCCTGTTGAATTACACATAATTTAATGTGAGAGTTGTTTGAAAGTTCTCCTCCAGGCAAAGAGACATCATGGAGAGAAAAAAAAAAAAAATCCTAACATAAACATTACACTTATCCAGCATTCCTGAGTTATGCAGATGGTTTATCTTCTTTTTGACCACTGTTTTGACTTAAAAAAGAATAAGCCCATTTTATGGCTTTTGTTCTTAACTTAGAAAATGAGTATGAAAAAATCAGTCAGCACTCTAGGTCTTTGGAGAGTTGGGAGACTGAGCAGAGATTGCCAGTGTGTTTTGAGAAGCTTAGAGTGTGTGCTCCACTGGGGGAAGGGCATCCTGGCACAGAGAGGTGCTCAGTAAGTACTTACAGAGGACAGGAGGAAGGTAAGAGATGGCATGTGGCACTGGTCCATAGCAAAGCTACCATGTTTGTGGCTTTCAGTTTTAGCTTTACAATGCCTCAGGACGAACAACTATTTCAAAATTCATCACAGAAAATTTAAAATGTTTTGAAATAAAAGGCACTTGCCAATATATATGCCTATGACCCAAAGAAGGGCTGGGCTGTCCAGCTTATGCCTGTACCACAAACTAATGAATAGTCAGCCCCACACAACAAGGTAATGATCACAGGTTTTCTTCCTCCGCTAAGATGTGGACAACCCTGGGTTCCCCAAACAACACTGATGTCTTGATTGCATAATGGGGGCTGGCACCTCAACCTATAGCAGACACTAGTTTTGGATGACTGTGCCTTTAAGACCAGAGGTGGTAGAAACTCTCAGAACAGTGGGGAGATTGTAGACAGGCTTGGCCTCTCTGGTCTCTTATCCCCAGAAGTGATTTTTTTTTCCCAGATGGCTAAGGATTTGATCTGAAGGTGGGTCCTGCCATTCTAACAAGCTCTGTTTGCCCTCGAATCCGACTCCAAATTCCAATTTTCACACACTGCTCAGATTAGATGTCTCCTGTAGAGCTGACCCAGCCTCAGACTCCAGACCCCTCCACCCTCCCTGCCCCAGCTTGGCCTCATTTCACCCTCCCAAGTCTGACACTGGCCACACCCCCCTACACCTGACCTCAGCTCCCCGCTTTGGCTTCTCCTGCCTCAGTCCTGACAGCTGGCTGCGACTGCTTCCAATTGAACTGCTAAGGAACAGGGGCTCCTTCCCACCTGGGTACCTCTGAGTTGCTTCTTAATCAGGCCCAGAGTCCTGGAATGGGAAAAAGGGCAGCCAAGCTGTGCTTTTGGCTTCACCCAGAAATGGGAACAGGCCAGCCTGCACTGCTGGGGCCTACAGCCCCATAATCCTATATAAAAGTAGACCCAGGGGCTTCCCTGGTGGTGCAGTGGTTGGAGGTCTGCCTGCCAGTGCAGGGGACACGGGTTCGAGCCCTGGTCTTGGAGGATCCCACATGCCGTGGAGCGGCTGGGCCCGTGGGCCGCAACTACTGAGCCTGCGCATCTGGAGCCTGTGCTCCGCAACGGGAGAAGCCGTGACAGTGAGAGGCCCGCGCACTGCGATGAGGAGTGGCCCCTGCTCGCCGCAACTGGAGAGGGCCCTCGTGCAGAAACGGAGACCCAGCACAGCCAAAATTAAAAAAAAAAAAAAAAAAAAAAAAAGTAGACCCAGAATTCTCTGCTTGGGAGGAGAACCCATATGCACTTAATAAAAAAAAAAATCAGAATGTAGCATCCTACAAGGTTTTGCCTATTTTGCAAAACCCTTCGATTTTTAAATTTTTAAAAATTGTTTTGTAGTTCCTTTTCATTTTTCTTCTCACCATAATAGCCTTCCCTGGAGAGGCTGAGGTATATGTGGCCCTTTATCAGAACCTGAATTCTCTAATAAGCCATGACTTGTGGGCATGCAGGGGCCACTCTTCCTTAAGCAAGATCACTTTCTGATCCTTGTCCCGAGCTCTGAATGTGTTTCCTCTTTCCAAGAGCAGAGATATGATCAGATTCACATTTCATAAAATCATGATGGCTTCAGGATGCGGGATGGATCAGAAGAAGACAAGGCTGGAGAATTAGAGACTTCTGAAGAGTTATTTTAACAGTCCTGATAAAGGACAGTGAGGATACTTTTTGTCTCTGGACATTTGTGAGGACTGAGTTGAACTTAAGTAATTTTAGATAAAAGAAGCCATGAGGACATTCTGCCTATTCCCCACCTACCACTGCTCCCGCACCCCAGTCTTGAGCATCTTATTATTATCAGGCAAAATAGACATTCACCAGCTAAAAGGGGGATGAAATCAAAGAGAATGTGTCTTTCCACTAGGGCTTGTTTATGCCCTTAAGACTTGTCACTTATTGGAATCTGACCAATCAGATTAATACCTCCCTGAGAGCGAAATCAATGGAGTTAGAGGGAAACACAGATTTGAATTCCATCCTCTAAAGGAAGCAGAAATTATTAAGAAACTAAGAAATTAGCAATTCTTTTTTTTTTTTTTTTTTTTTGCGGTATGCGGGCCTCTCACTGTTGTGGCCTCCCCCGTTGCGGAGCACAGGCTCCGGACGCGCAGGCTCCGGACGCACAGGCTCAGCGGCCATGGCTCATGGGCCCAGCCGCTCCGCGGCATATGGGATCCTCCTAGACCGGGGCACGAACCCGTATCCCCTGCATCGGCAGGCGGACTCTCAACCACTTGCGCCACCAGGGAGGCCCGAAATTAGCAATTCTTAAGAGCCTTTGGGCTTATGAGTAACTGAGGCCACTTATGCCTATGCACTAGCATCTTCCCCTGACTTTGTGCAAGGGAACTACAGGGAGATTTAGGCCCAGCCTGGGAAGCCAAGGGAAGATAAGATCAAGCAGAGAAAGTTTTATAAAAGAGGCAGGAAGGTTTCAGGCTTCACTGAGAGTAATACTATTTAAGAAGAGCCTCAGAGACAACATGAGACGGTGGGACATAAAACACCCCCGAGACAGTGGGTGACAGCATTTTCAGTTATAAATTAAGAGACACTGGAGTCAGAGGTACCAGCTCATTTGGCACATAAGACTCTCTGTGTTATTAACAATGAATGAGAAAGTTTAAATGACTTTGTTTAAACTTTCCAAGGTATGATTTTTATGAAAACCATTAGAGAATATGAGCTGGCAGGGAGAGGACCCAAAAATTACAACCCAAGCAGAGGGCTGTGACTCAACTCAGAATGAGGGAAAAACACAAATGGAGGAAGGTCAATAGAAAACAATGCTCTCTTATCATTGGCTGGTAGGAGTTAAGGAAGGAGAGGAGATACATGGCAGGGCTTTAGTGACCCAAATCCAAGAATGTGACATCTTTCTTAATAGCATGAAATCTGTGGGTATGCAGCCAAGCTTAGAACAGCAGGAGATCCTAGCAGGAAGCAGCAAGACAGGGACGGTACAAAGCAGTTTCACTCATCTTCTGGTCCAAATTAAAAAAAAAAAAAAAAAAAAGCAAAAGGGCTTAATCTTTGTACTAATTTTATGAATTAGGAATGGCTTCTTGAAACTTTCTATTGAAAAGAAGTCTGAGGCTAAGTGTGGGAGCTATAGTAGAGTACCATTATTGATTAGTGATGTCTGCCACAGGCCCAGGGTTAGAGAGTGGGCACAACTAATGTGGCCCAGTCTAATTTACTGTCATTCTTATATTGGGGTTTAGGGTCAAAGGCCTAGCTAACACTAAACTGAGCCTGTCTTTTATCTTTGTCCTATACATTACTTCTCTTGGGGATTCATACGGAAAGTAATACATTATGGGCAGGCAGTGTTCCTGGACCTCTTGGCCCTGAAAAAAATCTAACAGAATCTACCCTTGATGCCCCATGTTTTATATGCAGATATTTTTGGAATTTGGGACCTAAATCCCTTGTTGGGTCAGGAAGGGCTTCCAGAAGTCTTGTTGGTTACTTGGGGATTTGGATGAGGGTGGCACTTTTGGGTGAGCTTCAGTAAGCAAGAATCATTCCCAGGCTCCTGCCCTCTCTCCCATACAGAGAAGTGATGTTCAAGTTTCTTGTGCTATGGTCCAGGACATCATTAATCCTGGATGCCATTGGCCCAGGCCAGGAGGGCCTAGGGGAACGTAAAGACTTGAGTTGAGGTGACATGATTCACCTTCACTTAACACCCAAGTGTCATGTGGGGGATGGTGACATTATCTATCTGGATCTAATCATTGCTTTTACCTCTGACAGCCAGAAATAGATGTTCAAGCATCCATGTGAAACGCTTCTCGGCATTAAAGTAGATTGAGTATTGATTCTCATTTATGGATTCAGAGGTCCGTCTAGGAGATAGGATAAGGAGTCTACATGGCAGACCCAACAGCTTAACTACAAAGACTGACCTTTCTTAGAATGACAACTCATGTTACATGGCCTAAGTGTGAGTACAAATAGAACAGTTCCCAATTGCCTTTGGGTCAGAGCTCATTTTATTTTGTTCATAAGAACATATTAATCGAAACCTTGGTCAAGTGCTAAGTACCAGGTCAATAATACTTTTGTTTTGTTGTAATGTTTGCACTTTGGCATCAGGAAAATAAAACAAGCAAAAGAAAACAATGATTTTTTTTTCAAGATAAAATTACAAAGTTGACAGGACCACATAATTATTTATGCCTGTGTATCATGTCCTTTCCTATATAACATTTATATTCTGAGGGAAGCATTGCAGAGCTCATTTCCATGTTCCCCAATGTGCCTTGTGCATAGTAGGGATGCTTGATAGAATTGTTAACTTGAAAAGATGAGTTGCAGTGTTAAGTGGTGGAGAGAACCCTGTACTTGCATTTGAATTCGTCTAGCCCCTATAACAATATGTGGTAGAAGCTCTTTCCAGCAATTTGAACAGTACAGTTATAAGCAAACTTTTAACCTGTCTGAGCCTCAACGTTTGTAAGTAAAATGGGGATAAGTATGTCTACACTGCTTCATGCCTTTGCTCCATGCAGTTTCCTCTTTAGAAATGTCTTGACTCTCTCATTTCAAAACCTTGCTCGGGGTCACTTTTTCTTTGAAGCTTTCCTTACTTGACACCCTCTTGCTTCCCAGGAAGAAATGACATGTCCCTCCTTTGGGCTCTGCTAAATCCCATATTCAGTTCTTTCAAACCACCTACAGCCCTTTGTGACATTTATCTATTCACAAGTCTATCTGCCTTTGCTAGACAGTGATTTTCTAGAGGGTAGGAACTATGTCTTATTCACTCCTGTATGCCCAATGCTGAGAAACAGCAGAAACTTGATATATAATTTCTGGAAGGATAAAGGAATGAATAATGAAGGACTATAATCAGCCAAGTGATGTGATCCATTTAGCATTTTAGAAGAATCCCCCTGACATGGTAGGGGAGATGGGCTAGAGTTCAGACAGGGGTAGAAAAAAAGCATCAAGTCTCTTTGGGGTTCAGACGCTGTCTCCAGAATGCTTCTGTTACCTTCAGAGGCAACCCTGGGTCATGCAAGCCACTACCATCCACCAGTACATTATCTGAACACTGAGTCTGCAGATCCTGAGACAGAGAGCATGTGTCATGAGGGGATCCAGAAAGGGCAGAAAATGCTGGAGCATGATGCCCTCTAGAAGGGACCAGCCTTGGTGGGTGTCGTGGTGTAGTGGGGACAGCACTGGTTGAGACCCTTCATCCACTGCACAGCTCTTCCAGGGCCCTTTGGAAATACCTTATGCTCAAAGATAGGTGGACAATGGACCTGCTCCTCAAAAGCAGGGGCAGGTCAGTCTTTCATCTGGGTTCTGAGAGCCCCCAAGCCAAGTGAGGTGCAGGGGGTTACCAGTGCCCAACGCTGCCTGAGGAAGAGGAGGAACCAGCTTGTGCTCAGTGGGCCCAAAGGCAGCATCCAGTCCTGTCCTCTGTCACAGAGGGGCAGGTGTAAGCCAAGGGGATGGTGGTTTGGGGAAGTGGGGGGCTCCTGCTCCAATTCTCCTGAATAGCAAGCGACTCAGTCATTCAATCCTAGAGCAAGGACTAACTTGACATTTACGGTCTGTATTAAATCTAAAAGGCCACGTTCTAGTTGTTTCCAGCTTCTTCTTCTATATATACATTTAAAAACAACTTTATGGAGGTTTCGTTTATCTACAATAAACTGTACTTAATTAAAGCACAGAAATTGATGAGTTTTGACAGATATATACAGCGACTGCTATGGACTGAATTGTGTCCACCCAAAATTCATATGTTGAAGCCCTAACCCCTCAATGTGACTGTATTTGGAGATGAGGCCTACAAGGAGATAATTGAGGTTAAATGAAACCTGACACAATAAGCTTATTCTCCTTATAAGAAAAGAAAGAGACAGCAGAGCTCTCTTTTTCCTTCTGTCTTTCTCTTCATCTCTCTCTCTGTCTCTCTCTCTTTGTACCTCTCTGTCTCTGTCTCTATATGTCTCTATTTGCTCTACTTGTCTCTCTCTCTCTCTCTGTCTCTCTGTATCTCTCTGTCTCAGTCCCTCTCTTTCTCTCTAGCTGTCTCTCTCTGTGTCTCTCTCTGTGTCTCTGTCTCTCTCTGTGTGTCTCTGTCTCTCTCTGTCTCTGTCTCTCTGTCTTGGTCTGTCTCTCTGCCTCCGTCTGCCACTCTCTGTGTCTCTGCCTCTCTCTCTTCCTCTCTCTCCCTCTGACATGCAAGCACACAGTGGGAAGGTGACCGTCTACAAGCCAGGAAGAGAGCACACACCAGAACCTGACCGTACTGGCACCCTGATCTCAGACTTCCAGCTTCCAGAACTGTGAGAAAGTAAATTTCTGTTGTTTAAGCTGCCCAATCCATGGCATTTTGTTATGGCAGCCTGAGCTAAGACACTCATGAAACCACCACCACTACAGTCAGGAAACAAAACGATTCTATCCACCTACCCCAATTTTTTATTCCTTTTACAACAGACTGAAAAACTTTAAACTTGAGACTAGGAAAGAGAAATCTGCTGTAGGAAAAATATATATATAATCCTTTCCAAAATGCCCCTTGAAATATTTTGTTGCCTATGATATCATTATGTCAAATTTTAACAAAGAAAAGAAGCCATTATGCAATTAAGGCAAATAATTCATGGTAATTCAGCCCTGAGCATCCAATGAGGCTGCACGCAGTCGCCAGCTCTGAACTGGTTCTGGTAACCTGTATAAACTTTGCAGCTGAAGCTTGACAGCTATTCCTCAGAAGCAACAGGTTCTCGGAGCACAGAGAATTCCAGAGTGTTTTGGAAAAGGAAGCCTTTGATGCTTTCTGGCCTCTTCCTTCCCTCACTTCCCAGGAACCAAATTCCCTTCTCCTTCTGGACTGTCACTCCTCCCTCACCCCGCCACAGGCTTGGTCAGTGCAGCTCCCTGAGGGGAGGGCCTCTTGTGGTTCCCTGCTGTGCCCCCGGGCCCACACAGTGTCCAGGAAGAGTTGCTGCACAGGAAATGTTTGTGGAATGAATCCCAGATTAAATTAAGTGAAAAGGAGTTGACCAAAGAAATGGCAGCCATTTGAGGTCGTAGATTTTGATATTTAATGCATATTAAGGCAGTCTAGAATGTCATCTAGTAAATTGCCTTTTGATTTTTATGAGACCTCTGGGCAGGCAGGGCTGGCAGAACAGAGAAATTATTCTAACCGCCTAGAGGAAATGGCCAGAACGCTGTATCACAGGATGAAAGGCCCCTCTCTGGTCTAACCCACACTCCCAGCTACAGCTCCCACCTGCCCTGCATGCACCTGATGGTCCAGATACCACAGACTGCTTATTAGAATTTATATAGATTGTGTGTCCTGTCTCTGCTTTTGCCCATCTTGTCACCCTTTGTAGAACCAAACTAAAATGGAGTCACTATGTCAGGGACAAAATGCAGTAGACCAACGCAGGCACATTAAGAAAATGAAACTTGGGCTTCCCTGGTGGCGCAGTGGTTGAGAGTCTGCCTGCCGATGCAGGGGACGCGGGTTCGTGCCCCGGTCTGGGAAGAGCCCACATGCCGCGGAGCAGCTGGGCCCGTGAGCCATGGCCGCTGAGCCTGCGCATCCGGAGCCTGTGCTCCGTGACGGGAAAGGCCACAACAGTGAGAGGCCCGCGTACCGCAAAAAATAAAGAAAAGAAAATGAAACTTAACCTTACCTAACATAAGTTGTAGGAATTTACAGCTCTTCTCAGAGATCAGCAGAGGATGCCAGCCAATCCCCAAACGCCAAGTCTGTTCACACCATCTCTGGACTTCCTTGTTCCCCTGACTCAGGTACCTGATGCAAATAAGGAAGAAGACCACCAGGTGACCAATCAGCTGAAAAAGCAAAAACTTTGGCATTTACCCCTTGAAAATCCCTTAGTCTGTGAACAATTCAGAACTCATTGCCTCTTGCAGCCTTGAGTTTCCTGGCTTGTGGATTGAAACCCTCGTGATAAACTCACCTTTCTGCTTTGTTTCACTCGGTGTGTAGTTGGCTTTGACATGTTTCACATATGCACTTCTCACTTTGTCTGCTGTGGCCTCCAACACAGTCTTCAAGTCCAAGCTCAAAGCGTCCTTTCCTTTGGAGCCTTCTCTGAGTCCAACTCTCACAGTGCATTGCTGCTTGTCTGCCATAGGCTCTCCCACATCACTTCCACCATCTGCCTCTTGTTTGTCTTTCACTACACAGTGAGCCCCTTGAGGGATGCTGTTGAGTCTTAATCATCTTATAAACCCACTGCCTAATCCAGGGCTATGCACCTAAAGCCTCTCAGTGAACACTTGTAGAGTTTAATTGTCCAGTAAGCCCTTCTCACTTTCTCCCCACGATGGAGTAGAGGGCAGACGAGGTAGCTGCTGCAGTGGGACAAGCCCGGCCTTAGTCCTAACAGCCTTGGCTTTAAATTCTGGTCCATCACCTTCTCTATTCGTTTTCTATGGCTGTGCAACCAATTAACACAAGCTAAGTGGTTTTAAACAACAGCTGTTTATTATCTCCTGGCTTCTGTAGGCCAGGAGTCCAGACACAGCTGAGCTGGGTTCTCTGATCAAAGCTTCACAAGGTGGCAGTCCAGGCGTCAGCTGAGTTGAGTTCTTTTCTGGGGCTCAGGGCTTTCAAGCGCAAGTGATTGTTGGCAGAATTCAGTTCCTTGAGGCTGTAGGATGGAGGCCCCATTCTATTGTTGGCTGTCGGCTGGGAATGTGTCAACCCCTAAGGTTACCTGTGTTCCTTCTCACATGGCCTTCTCCAACTTCACAGCCAGCAGTGGAGAGTGTCCTTCATGTCTAGCCTCTCTCATTCTTCCAATCTCTGACTTTCTCTGTCTCTGACCTCTCCACACAGATTTAAAGGGTCATGTGATTTGTCAGGCCCCCCTGCATGTTTTCCCTTCTGATTAACTCAAAGTCAACTGATAAGTAATCTTAATTACATATGCACAGTCCTTTTGCCATATAACATAACCTAATTAGGACAGTTCTGACCCATCACATCCACAGGTTCTGTCTACATTCAAGGGAAAGGAATTATTTTATACAAGGGCAAGGTTCAGTGGGCTCATCTTAGCTTTCTGCTCACCCCAGCTCCTCAGGCTACATTAGCCCCTTCTGAATGTCAGTTTCGCTACCAGAAAATTGGACAAATAAACCTATCTCCCAGACTTGTGGGGAAGATTAAATAAAATTCGTGAAAGAGCCACTTAGTAACTGCAGGTCTCTTCTCTTCGTCCTGTTTATTCTGCGCTGCCTGTCTCTTAACTGTTCCCAAGTTATCCTGAGAACAGACACCAGCTGGACTGCATGCCTATGAAATGACTCTATGAGATGCCTAGTAACAAATGTAGATTTAAAAGCAAAAACTAATAGATAATGTCCAGTGATCTGACTTTTGGAGGGCAGTGAGAGCTGAGATCATCCAGGATTAGCCCATGCCTCAAGTGAAGATGATTTTATAAAGACTGAAATCCAAACTCCTCAAGTAGAAGATTACTCCTATAAAAGGCTTAGACCACCATTTGTCTTGATAAAACAAACAAACAAAGACTTGTCCATGGGTGCTTGAGTTTTAATAAATTAGATGCTATGAGAAAGAAAACCCATGGCACTGGCTTTTAAACAAACTAGATGCTCTGAGCCCAGAGTTAAGGATGCTCTCAGCTTTCAGGATAGAGCTGATACAGGACAAGGCAAAGCTGGTCCTCTCAGCTCTCTTTCTCAGCCAGTCCTTGCTGCGGGCGTCTTCTGCTCGTGCTGACTCCCTGCCCAGCTGCCCGGGGACCTTCACAGTGGTGTCCCACCTGGGCAAGTTCTCCTCCAGAAGTATCTGATTCTTTCCCACAAAGCCCATCACTCCTAGGTTCTACCACTTCAGTGCCTGGCTGGGGGCCCACCTAATCAAGCACAGGAAGAGCGGCAAGGTCAGCCAGTGAGAACTGCTGAATATGATAGCCTCTTCCTGGTCACCTCTGCACTTTACAGAAGCCTTCAGTGTTATTCAACCAAAGGAGACTTCCTTCCCTCTCAGGACTCAGGTAGACCCCCCCCCCCGCTTCCCCAATCACACAGAGCCATAGCTCTCCCCTGTTGGAGTGGAAACCTACTGCTTACAAGGCTCCACCAGTGGCATATGGCACACCACTCGCACAGAAGGTCATGTTCCATCACTCCAAACCCTGTGGGCCCGAAATGCAGAATGACTTGCAGTCCCTCACGTGGGTCATGTGCTTTCTCACACATAGCCCCAAGAGTGAATGATCATCCTCACACTTCTCTCTGCTCATTCCCACACTTCTCTCTGCTCATTCCCACTCAGTCTTCAGGATTTGACTTAGAGGTCACCTGCTCCAGGAAGCCCCTCCCCTCTAAAGTCTGGGATCAGTGCCCTTCCCTATGCTTCCACAGCCCCATCACAGTATTTATCACACTGGGGGTGAAACTGCCATACAGGTGAACCAGTCTGTCACTCCCAATAGTTGGTGAACCTACAGAATCTCCAGTACAGTACTTGACATTTGCTTAACGTTCAAAAAACTTTGTGGAAGGAAAAGAGGAAGGGAGGGAGGGAGAGAGGGAGGGAAGAAGCAAAGAAAGAAGAAGAAGCAAAGAAGCAGCAAAGAAAGGAAGGCAAGGACCATAAGGACATTATACTGACATGGGCTCGAGGCAAAGTAGTTGGTTGGGGAATATGGTGGAGTGACAAAGCCAACCTGAGCTCTTGGGACATCCTGAAGGAGGAGCAGGCACAGACACCTTGTATCAGCACCTCAGCCTGGTGTCAAGAGCAGGAAGCCAATCCTGGTTACAGGCTGCCACATACTCACTGTGAGACCCTAAATAGGTCCCTTCCCCAGGAAAAGTCTCAGCTTCCTGCTTGAATAACGTGTGGTGTAGCTGGATTCTCTGGCTTCTGGCGTCTATGAAGAGAACCTTACTGAGAGTAGTGATGCCCTGAGCCACCAGATATTAAGCATCCTCTCTGCCCAAAGCCTAGCCCTGAGTTTTCTGCTTGTTACTTAGTCTGAGGGGGCGCATGATTGGGTCGATGAATGAGCTTCCCAAACCTGAGATTTCACCAATTAAGACTGAAGTTCACTGCAGCCCCTAAGTGCTCAAACAAACCACAGCAAATGAAAACTGACTGGGAGTGATCAGGTGATGTTTTCTGGGTCAGATCCATCAGTTTCTCCATTAATTTGTTCCATCAGCAGCAATGATACAGGATTTTCAGGAGAGGAGTCACAGAGCAATGGAGAGGCATCCATGCTGGTTTCACTTAGCAGCATCTGACTCAGTGAATTGGTCCTCATCTGGCACAAATGCCAAAGTAGGGCACTTTGTGGGCAGAACATGGGTTGTCAGGTTTCTGCCAAGCCAGGGAAGGAGGGTAGACAGCCCACCCAGTGCTCTCATATCCCTCAGAGGAGGAGCTCTGCAACAGAGCAAGTGATTCAAATTCATGGAGCCGAAAATCCCCAGTAGAAGGGAGTGAGAAAGTAAGCCAGGGACCATGCTCTCAGATTATGTCATTTACTTTTTAAAATGTTAGTTACAAAACACAGATAAAACACGGGAAAATGTTTATAAGGCAATGTTAAAAGAAAAAGCAAGATGCAGATTTGTATCTGTAGTGTGGTTATAATTATGCAAACCAACAAAAGTGAAAAACCCAGAAAACTCTGTATAAGGACAAATAATGACATAGAGATCTCTGCCTGGTAGAATGATTATCATTGAAAAATTCTATTTTCTCCACTTTTCTGAAAAGTGCCTATATTTTATGTTATTAAAATATAGTTAAATATTTTAAAAATAATCATCTGAGAAAGAGCCCTTAAGGATCATTTAGTTCAGTGGCTTCCAAGAATGTTTTTTTCTGAGTACCCAGCTGGCTGCCTCAGCATCTCCAGGGAAGCTTATTAAATGTGCAAGGGTCTAGGCCACAGCCCTAGACATCTTTACATAGCAAGCCTGGCACTGGACCCAGGAATCTGCATTCATTAAGCCAAAAATAAAAAGCCCACTCATATATCTGGAGAAAACCATAATTAGAAAAGATACATGCACCCCAATGTTCACTGCAGCACTATTTACAATAGCCAGGACATGGAAGCAACTAAATGTCCATCAAGAGAGGAATGGATAAAGAAGATGAGGTACATACATACAATGGAATATTACTCAGCCATAAAAAAGAACGAAATAATGCCATATGCAGCAACATGGATGGACCTAGAGATTGTCATACTGAGTGAAGTAAGTCAGAGAGAGAAAGACAAATATATGATATCACTTATATGTGGAATCTAAAAAAAGGGGGTACAAATGAATTTGTCTACAAAACAGAGTTACAGATGTAGAAAATAAACTTATGGTTACCAGGGGGTGAGGGGGGGAAGAATAAATTGGAAGACTGGGATTGACATATATACACAGCTATGTATAAAATAGATTAACTAACAAGGACTTACTGTATAGCATAGGGAACTCTACTCAATATTCTGAGGTGGCCTAAATGGGAAAAGTATCTAAAAAAGAGTGGATATATGTATATGTATAACAGATTCACTTTGTTGTACACCTGAAACCAGCACAACATTGTAAATCAACTATACTCCAATTAAAAAAAAAAAAAAGCTTGCCAGGTTCTTCCAAAGTGGACCCAGAGTTGTAGGTGGTTGTTCTGGTGCAGTCCATCCCCATACTTTGCAGAATGAGGAAACTGAGGCCCCAGAGAGCAGACTCACCTACGAGGTATAAGACAGAAACAGGACCAGAGCTCAGAACCCATTCTTGCGGAGCACAGTGGGCACTGGATAATTAGACAAATAATTTTGAGCTGTGAGAACTCTATGCCCTTTCTGTGTTTCTTGTCATTGTGTGGTATGGCTCCAAAGACAGACCCTTCCGGAATGGTCTGACCCAGGAGACTGCTTACTGGAGTCAACATGCTCTTCTTGTGACCTTTTATGAACAAAGGCATCCAACCCTCTGGATCTGAAATGTTGATATGGAGGAATTGGATTAAAAGGCTCCTGATTCTGCCCTCTCTCCCTAAGGGCTAGCATTACAACGTCTGTTTATTTTGACCTTCAGGGCAGAAAGTGAAATTGCTCATCTTCCTTTGATGTGCAAGGTTGGTGTGTCTAAATGGGATGCTGGAAGGGCGGGCTGGCCCCAGCCCTTTGGCCAGACCTCTGCTCATGAAGGGGGCTAACCTTCAGCCTGGGAATGGGGCAGAAATGGCAGGAGCAGGGGGAGATGAGAGATGCAGCAGCAGTCAGAGCTGCCGAGTCAGTTCTGCGCATGCTCCTAATAATTACACCACATGCCATCAGCCAGGTCCTTCCCTGCAGGGGCCTGTCAAAGCTGCCTTCTTCCTTACGTATTTCTCATTAAAAGATGACATCGGACATGTTGGGTATCAAACTCTCCATTTTTTTTGCCTCCTGTGGACACAACTGCACCTGGATGGTGCTTCTTTCTCATCTCCTGCAGCATAAGCAGCCCCTGCCCCACAGTGTGAAGATAAGGGGGTTTGGAGAACAGCTGATGTCCTGGCCAGAGGCTCACTCATGCTACTTCAAAGGAAAAAAGGGTTTAGTGTTGGGACATCCAGGGTCTGGAGCAGAGACAGAAAAGCAGTCAAGCAGCAGGCAGTTCTAGGTGCCAGCAATACCAATTATAATGATAACAATAATATTACCTAAGGTGGCAAGATAGGGTTTCCTTTCATCCTCATGTCTTCCTTCCCTCCCCTCCTCCTCCCTAGTGAAGAGGGTATCTGTGATAAGACAGTGTAGAGAGACTGAGGCTTTGCTGAAAGTATCCCAAGTCCCAAGAGGCATCCACACTGCAGCATCTAAAGACCCACTGTAGATGGCCAGGAGGAGGCTCAGAGTGACCACGTAGCATTTGCAGCCCTCCTCCTGGATGAAGATGAAGGTCCTGAGGAGAGGACTGAGCTTTGGCTCGACAGGATATGAAGATAGAAAGACTCAAGGGCAGAGTGACTGGAGAACACAGGGAGAAAGGAGTCCCCTGGACAGCCCTCCAAGGCAGACTTTATTTATACTGCAAGTGAATCAGGGGGAAAGTCAAGAAATACTTTGCACCACCATCTGAATTCAGTGTGCTTAATCTACTTTTCTTTTTGGTGATGGGGTACCTACCTGTCATTTCCAAACTTGCAGATAGACTGAAGGGTTACACAATACCATTTACGTCACCTAATCCTTTAACTTTTACTTTAAATTGGTTCAGATTCCAAACCCACATGTAATAGTAAACTCACAACTTCTACTACCAGCTCCACCATCACCAACCAATTCATCTGGAAATTCCTGGGAAGCACTGCACTGCACCTGGCCACCTCTACTTAAACACTCTTACTCTCTGAATTAACTATCAGTTTGCTTCTGGCATCTCACAGCAGCAACCATAAATCCACTGCACATCAGTCTTACTTCCCTCAAATACCACCAAGATCTGCATACTCTCTTTTCTTTTAATTAATGGGCTTTACGTTTTAGAACAGTTTTAGATTCATAAAAAAACTGAGGGCCTCCCTGGTGGCGCAGTGGTTAAGAGTCCGCCTGCCGATGCAGGGGATACGGGTTCGTGCCCCGGTCTGGGAGGATCCCATATGCTGCGGAGCGGCTGGGCCCGTGAGCCATGGCCGCTGGGCCTGCGCATCCGGAGCCTGTGCTCCGCAACGGGAGAGGCCACAACAGTGAGAGGCCCGCATACCGCAAAAAGAAAAAAAAAAAAAAAAAAAAAACTGAGCAGATAGTATAGAGTTCCCATATCCACCCTCTCCCTTACACACAGTTTCCCTATTAACATCTTGGATGAATGTGATGCATTTGTTATAAGTAATTAACACATACTGACACATTATTATGAAATACTTTATATTTATACTATGAACTAGTTTATATCATGATTCAGCCTTTGTGTTGTACAGTTCTATATGCATGATAGGATGTACCCACCATTATAGTATTGTATGACTCAGGGTTCAACAGAACCAGTAAGAGATATATAGGTAGAGGTTCAACAGAACCAATAAAATATATTTTAATTTATATTATTAATATTAAATATTACTTAATTAAAATGTTATTTTACATATACATACATACATAAAATAAGAAGTTGGCTCATGCAATTATGAAGGCCGACAAATCCCAAGATCTTCAGCCAGAAAGGCTGAGACTCAGGAAAGTTGATTGTATTGTTCCAGTCTGAGTCCAAAGCCCTGCAGGTTCAAGACTCGAGAGCTGATGTTTCAGTTTCAGTCTAAAGACAGGAAAAAACTGACGTCCTAGTTCAAGGCAGTCAGACAGGAGCAAATTCCCTCTTACTCAAGGAAGGACTGGCCTTTTTGTTATACTCAGGCCTTCAACTGCTTGGAAGAGGCCCACCCATATAAGGGAAGGCATCTGCTTTACTCAGTCTACCCAACTCAATTGTTCATTCCATCCAAAGCATCTTCACAGACACACACAGAATAATATCTGGACAAATATCTGGGCACCCCATAGCCTAGTCAAGTTGATACATAAAATTAACCATCACAAGTATCCTACAGAATAGTTTTACCACACTAAAAAGGCCCTGTGCATAAACTATTCACCCATCTGCCTTCCTCCAACTCCTGGTAACCACTGATCTGTTTTCTATCTCTGTAGTTTGAACTTTTCCATAATGTTATTTAGTTAGAATCATACAATAATCATATAGAGGACCCAATGGCTGAGAGAAAATATTTGCAAAACACTTGTGATAAAGGACTTGAGTCCAAAATATACAAAAAACTCTTAAAACTGAACATTTTGAACACAAATAATCCAATGGAAAAACAAACAAAATATCTGAACAGACACCTTACCAAAGAAGATGCAAACAGGCATAGGAAACCCATGATATTTTTCACAGAACTAGAACAAATAATCCTAAAATTTATATGGAATCACAAAAGACCCAGAATTGCTAAAGCAATCCTGAGGAAACAGAACAAACCTGGAGGCATAACCCTTCAGACTTCAGACAATACTACAAAGTTACAGTAATCAAAACAGCATGGTATTGGCAGAAAAACGGACAGATAAATCAGAACAGAACACATAAATGGAACAGAATAGAGAGCCCAGAAATAAACCCACACACCTAAAGTAAATTAATCTTCAACAAAGAAGGCAAGAATATAAAATGGGAAAAAGACAGTCTCTTCAGCAAGTGGTGCTGGGAAAGCTGGACAGCCTCTTGTAAATCAATGAAGTTAGAACACATCCTCATACCATACACAAAAATAAACTCAAACTGGCTTAAAGACTTAAATATAAGACATCACACCATAAAACTCCTAGAAGAGAACATAAGCAAAAACATTCTCTGACATAAATCGCAGCAATGTTTTCTTAGGCGAGTCTCCCAAGGCAATAGAAATAAAAGCAAAAATAAACAAATGGGATCTAATGAAACTTAAAAGCTTTTACACAGCAAAGGAAACCATAAACAAAAGAAAAAGACAACCTATGAGATGGGAGAAAATGCTTGCCAATGATGCAACAGACCAGGGCTTAATTTCCAAAATATACAAACGGCTCATACAGCTCAATATCAAAAAACCAAAAAACCCCATTTAAAAAATGGGCAGAAGACCTAAATAGGCACCTCTCCAAAGAAGACTTACAGGTGGCCAACAGGCACATGAAATGATGCTCAACATCACTAATTATCAGAGAAATGCAAATCAAAACTGCAATGAGGTATCACCTCACACCAGTCAGAATGGCCATCATCAAAAATTCTATAAACGGCAAATGCTGGAGAGGGTGTGGAGAAAAGGGAACCCTCCTAAACTGTTGGTGGGAATGTAAATCGGTGCAGCCACTATGGAGAACAGTATGGAGGTTCCTTAAAAAAATAAAAATAGAGCTACCATATGGTCCAGCAGTCCCACTCCTGGGCTTGTATCCAGAAAAGGCAAAAACTCTAACTGAAAAACATACATGCACCACAATGTTCATAGCAGCACTATTTACAATAGCCAAGACATGGAAATAACCGAAGTGTTCATCAACAGATGAGTGGATAAAGAAGATGTGTGTGTGTGTGTGTGTGTGTACACACACACACACACACACACACACATATATACACCTATATGGAATATTACTCAGCCATAAAAAATGATACAATGCCATTTGCAGCAATGTGGATGGACCTAGAGATTATCATACTAAGTGAAGTGAGACAGATTAAAAATATCATATGATATCACTTATATGTGGAATCTAAAAAATATGATACAAATGAACTTATTTACAAAACAGAAACAGACTCACAGACATAGAAAACAAACTTATGGTTACCAAAGCGAAGCAGGGGGAGGGGTAAATTAGGAGTATGATTAACAGATACACGCTACTGTATATAAAGTAGATAAACAACAAGGACCTACTGTATAGCCAGGGAACTATATTCAATATCTTATAATAACCTATAATGGAAAAAAGTCTGAAAAAAATATATATATAAAACTGAATTACGTTACTGTACACCTGAAACTAACACAACACTGTACTCAACAATACTTCAATTTAAAAAACAGGCATAAGAAAAGATGTTCAACACCATATGTCACAAGGGAATTACAAATGAAAACAATAATGAAGTATCACTACACACCTAATAGAATGGCTAAAATCCAAAAAACTGACAGCACCAAATGCTAGTCAGGAGCAACAGGAATGCATTCAGTGTTTGTGGGAATACAAATGGTACAGCCACTTGGGAAGGCAGTTTGGCAGCTTCTTACAAAACTAAACATAAGAATCAGCAATCACGATGTTCCTAGGTACTTACCCAACTGAGTTCAACACGCATGTCCACAGTAGCAGGACATTCAAGATGGCAGAGGGGTAAGACGTGGAGATCACCTTCCTCTCCACAAATACATCAAAAATACATCTACATGTGGAACAACTCCTACAGAACACCTACTGAATGGTGGCAGAAGACTTCAGACTTCCCAAAAGGCAATAAACTTGCCACATACCTGGGTAGGGCAAAAAAAAAAAGAAAAAACAGAGACAAAAGAATAGGGATGGGACCTGCACCTCTGGGAGGGAGCTGTGAAGGAGGAAATGTTTGACACACTAGGAAGCCCCTTCACTGGTGGAGATGGGGGGGGCAGGGGGGGAAGCTTTGGAGCCATGGAGGAGAGCGCAGCAACAGAGGTGCAGAGGGCAAAGCAGAGAGGTTCCCGCACAGAGGATCAGTGCTGACCAGCACATGCCAGCCCGAGAGGCTTGTCTGCTCACCCACCGGGGCAGGTGGGGGCTGGGAGCTGAGGTTAGGGCTTCAGAGGTCAGATCCCAGGGAGAGGACTGGGGTTGGCTGCATAAACACAGCCTGAAGGGGGCTAGTGCACCACAGCTAGCTGGGAGGAAGTCCGGGAAAAAGTCTGGAACTGCCTAAGAGGCAACAGACCATTGTTTCAGGGTGCGCGAGGAGAGGAGATTCAGAGTACCGCCTAAACGAGCTTCAGAGAGGGGCGCGAGCCATGGTTATCAGTGTGGACCACCAGAGACAGGCATGAAATACTAATGCTGCTGCTGTGGCTACCAATAAGCCTATGTGCAAGCACAGGTTACTATCCATACCTCACCTCCCAGGAGCCTGTGCAGCCAGCCATTGCCAGGGTCAAATGAACCAGGGACAACTTCCCTGGGAGAACACATGGCACGCCTCAGGCTGTTGCAATGTTACGTTGGCCTCTGCCACTGCAGGCTTGCCCCACATTCCATACCCATCCCTCTCCCCAGCCTGAGTGAGCGAGCAACCCCTAATCAGCTGCTCCTTTAACCCCTTCCTATCTGGGTGAAGAACAAATGCCACATGGCAACCTACATGCAGAGGCGGGGCCAAAACCAAAGCTGAACCCCAAGAGCTGTGTGAACAAAGAAGAGAAAGGGAATTTTCTCCCTGTAGCCGCAGAAGTAGCAGATTAAATCTCCACAATCAACTTGATGTACCCTGAATCTGTGGAATGCCTGAAGAGACAATAAATCATCCCAAAATTGAGGCGGTGGACTTTGGGAGCAACTGTATATTTGGGATTTGCTATATGCAACTGACTAGTTTCTGATTTACATGTTTATCTTAGTTTAGATTTTAGTACTTGTTATCATTGGTGGATTTGTTTATTGGTTTGATTGCTCTCTCCTTTTTTTTTAGTACTTTAAAAATTTTTTATTTTAATAATATATTTTTTAATTTTAATAACTTTATTTTATTTTATTATTTTCTTTCTTTCTCTCTTTCTTTCTTTCTTTCTTTTCCTCTCTTTTCTTCTGAGCCATGTGGCTGACAGGGTCTTGGTGAGCTGGCTGGGTGTTAGGCTTGAGCCTCAGAGGTAGGACGGCCAAGTTCAGGACATTGACCACCAGAGACCTCCCGGCCCCCCATAATATCAAGTGGTGAGAGCTCCCCCAAAGATCTCTGTCTCAATGCTAAGACCGAGCTCCACTCAATGACCAGCAAACTCCAGTGCCGGACACCCCATGCCAAACAACTAGTAAGACAGGAACACAACCCCATCCATTAGCAGAGAGGCTGCCTAAAATCATAATAAGTTCACAGACACACCAAAACACACGAGCGGATTCGGTCCTGCCCATAAGAAAGACAAGGTCCAGCCTCATCCACCAGAACACAGGCACTAGTCCCCTCCACCAGGAAGCCTACACAACCCACTGAAACAAACATACCCACTGGGGGCAGACATCATAAACAACAGAAACTACAAACCTGCAGCCTGCAAAAAAGAGACCCCAAATACAGTAAGGTAAGCAAAATGAGATGACAGAGAAATACACAGCAGATGAAGGAGCAAGGTAAAAACCCGCCAGATTAAACAAATGAAGAGGAAATAGGCAGTCTACCTGAAAAAGAATTCAGAGTAATGATAGTAAAGATGATCCAAAATCTTGGAAATAGAATGGAGAAAATACAAGAAACGTATAACAAGGAACTACAAGAACTAAAGAGCAAACAAATAATGATGAACAACACAATTAATGAAATTAAAAATTCTTGAGAAGGAATCAATAGCAGAATAACTGAGGCAGAAAAACAGATGAGTGACCTGGAAGATAAAATAGTGGAAATAACTACCGCAGAGCAGAATAAAGAAAAAAGAATGATAAGAATTGCGGACAGTTTCAGAGAACTCTGGGACAACATTAAAGGCACTAACATTCAAATTATAAGGGTCCCAGAAGAAGAAGAGAAAAAGAAAGGGACTGAGAAAATACCTGAAGAGATTACAGTTGAAAACTTCCCTAATATGGGAAAGGTTATAGTCAATTAAATCCAGGAAGCACAGAGAGTCCCATACAGGATAAATCCAAGGAGAAATATCTTAAGACACATATTAATCAAACTATCAAAAATTAAATACAAAGAAAAAATATTAAAAGCAGCAAGGGAAAACAACAAATAATAAACAAGGGAATCCCCATAAGGTTAACAGCTGATCTTTCAGCAGAAACTCTGCAAGCCAGAAAGGAGTGGAAGGACATATTTAAATTGATGAAAGGGAAAAACCTACAACCAAGATTACTCTACCCAGCAAGGATCTCATTCAGATTCAATGCAGAAATTAAAACCTTTACAGACAAGCAAAAGCTAAGAGAATTCAGCACCACCAAACCAGCTTTACAACAAATGCTAAAGGAGCTTCTCTAGGCAGGAAACACAAGAGAAGGAAAAGACCTATAATAACAAACCCAAAAGAATTAAGAAAATGGTAATAGGAACATACATATAGAAAATTACCTTAAAAGCAAACGGATTAAATGTTCCAACCAAAAGACACAGACGGGATGAATGGATACAAAAATAAGACCCATATACATGCTGTCTACAAGAGACCCACTTCAGACCTAGGGACACATACAGACTGAAAGTGAGGGGAGGGAAAAAGATATTCCATGCAAATGGAAATCAAAAGAAAGCTAGAGTAGCAATTCTCATATCAGACAAAATAGACTTCAAAATAAAGACTATTAGAAGAGACAAAGAAGGACACTACATCAATCCAAGAAGAAGATATAACAATTGTAAATATTTATGCACCCAACATAGGAGCACCTCAATACATAAGACAAATGCTAACAGCCATAAAAGGTGAAATTGACAGTAACACAATAATAGTAAGGGACTTTAACACCCCACTTTCACCAATGGACAGATCAACAAAAATGAAAATAAGTAAGGAAACACAAGCTTTAAATGACACATTAAACAAAATGGACTTAATAAATATTTAGAGCACATTCCATCCAAAAGCAACAGAATACACTTTCTTCTCAAGTGCTCATGGAACATTCTCCAGGATAGATCATACCTTGGTCACAAATCAAGCCTTGGTAAATTTAAGAAAATTGAAATCGTATCAAGTATCTTTTCCGACCACAATGCTATGAGACTAGATATCAATTACAGGAAAAGAACTGTAAAAAATACAAACACATGGAGGCTAAACATTACACTACTAAATAATCAAGAGATCACTGAAGAAATCAAAGAGGAAATCAAAAAATACCTGGAAACAAATGACAATGAAAATTCGATGATCCAAAAACTATGGGATGCAGCAAAAGCAGTTCTAAGAGGGAAGTTTATAGCAATACAATCCTACCTCAAGAAACAAGAAACATCTCAAATAAACAACTTAACCTTACACCTAAAGCAATTAGAGAAAGAAGAACAAAAAAATCCCAGAGTTAGAAGAAGGAAAGAAATCATAAATATCAGATCAGAAATAAATGAAAAAGAGATGAAGGAAACAATAGCAAAGATCAATGAAACTAAAAGCTGGCACTTTGAGAAGATAAACAAAATTGAGAAACCATTAGCCAGACTCATCAAGAAAAAAAGGGAGAAGACTCAAATCAATAGAATTAGAAATGAAACAGGAGAAGTAACAACTGACACTGCAGAAATACAAAGGATCGTGAGAGATTACTACAGCAACTATATGTGAATAAAATGGACAACGTGGAAGAAATGGACAAATTCTTAGAAAAGCATGACCTTCCAAGACTGAACCAGGAAGAAATAGAAAATATAAACAGACCAATCACAAGCACTGAAATTGAAACTGTGCTTAAAAATCTTCCAACAAACAAAAGCCTAGGACCAGAGGGCTTCACAGGCGAATTCTATCAAACATTTAGAGAAGAGCTAACACCTATCCTTCTGAAACTCTTCCAAAATATAGCAGAGGGAGGAACACTCCCAAACTCATTTTACGAGGCCACCATCACCCTGATACCAAAACCAGACAAAGATGTCACAAAAAAAGAAAACTACACACCAATATCTCTGATGAAAACGGATGCAAAAATCCTTAACCAAATATAAGCAAACAGAATCCAACAGCACATTAAAAGGATCATACACCATGATCAAGTGGGGTTTATCCAAGGAATGCAAGGATTCTTCAATATATGCAAATCAATCAATGTGACACACCATATTAACAAGCTGAAGGATAAAAACCATATGATCATCTCAATAATGCAGAAAAAGCTTTCGACAAAATTCAACACCCATTTATGATAAAAAACCTCCAGAAAGTAGGCATAGTGGGAACTTATCTCAACATAATAAAGGCCATATATCACAAACCCACAGACAACATCATTCTCAATGGTGAAGAACTTAAACCATTTCCACTAAGATCAGGAGTAAGACAAGGTTGCCGATTCTCACCACTATCACTCAACATTACTCTGGAAGTTTTAGCCACAGCAATCAGACACAAAAAAGAAATAAAAGGAATCCAAATCAGAAAAGAAGAAGTAAAGCTGTCACTGTTTGCAGATGACATGACAGTATACATAGAGAATCCTAAAGATGCTACCAGAAAACTACCAGAGCTAATCAATGAATTTGGTAAAGTAGTAGGATATAAAATTAACTCACAGAAATCTCTTGCATTCCTGTACACTAATGATGAAAAATCTGAAAGAGAAATTAAGGAAACACTCCCATTTACCACTGCAACAGAAAGAATAAAATACCTAGGAATAAACCTACCTAAGGAGACAAAAGACCTGTATGCAGAATACTATAAGACACTGATGAAAGATGTTAATGATGATACAAACAGATGGAGCAATATACCATGTTCTTGGATTGGAAGAATCAACATTGTGAAAATGACTATACTACCCAATCTACAGATTCAATGCAATCCCTATCAAACTACCACTGGTATTTTTCACAGAACTAGAACAAAAAATTTCACAATTTGTATGGAAACACAAAAGACCCCAAATAGCCAAAGCAATCTTGAGAAAGAAAAATGGAGCTGGAGGAATCAGGCTCCCTGACTTCAGACTATACTACAAAGCTATAGTCATCAAGACAGTATGGTACTGGCACAAAAACAGAAAGACAGATCAATGGAACAGGATAGAAAGCCCAGAGATAAACCCATGCACATATGGTCACCTTATCTTTGATAAAAGAGGTAAGAATATACAGTGGAGAAAAGACAGCGTCTTCAATAAGTGGTGCTGGGAAAACTGGACAGCTGCATGTAAAAGAATGAAATTAGAACACTCCTTAACACCATACACAAAAATAAACTCAAAATGGATTAAAGACCTAAATGTAAAGCCAGACACTATAAAACTATTAGAGGAAAACATAGGCAGAACACTCTATGACATAAATCACAGCAAGATCCTTTTTGACCCACCTCCTAGAGAAATGGAAATAAAAACAAAAATGAGCTAATGGGACCTAATGAAACTTAAAATCTTTTGCACAGCAAAGGAAACCATAAATAAGATGAAAGTGCTACCCTCATAATGGGAGAAAATATTTGCAAATGAAGCAACTGACAAAGGATTAATCTCCAAAATATACAAGCAGCTCATGCAGCTCTATATAAGAAAAACAAACAACTCAATCCAAAAATGGGCAGAAGATCTAAATAGACATTTCTCCAAAGAAGATATACAGATTGCCAACAAACACATGAAAGGATGCCCAACGTCACTAATCATTAGAGTAATGCAAATCAAAACTACAATGAGGTATCACCTCACACCGATCATAAGGGCCATCATCAAAAAATCTACAAACAATAAATGTTGGAGTGGTTGTAGAGAAAAGGGAACCTCTTACACTGTTGGTGGGAATGTAAATTGATACAGTCACTATGGAGAACAGTATGGAGGTTTCTTAAAATACTAAAAATAGAACTACCATATGACCCAGCAATCCCACTACTGGGCATATACCCTGAGAAAACTGTAGTTCAAAAACAGTCATGTACCACAATGTTCATTGCAGCTCTATTTACAATAGCCAGGATATGGAAGCAACCTAGTGTCCATCGACAAATGAATGGATAAAGAAGATGTGGCACATATATACAATGGAATATTACTCAGCCATTAAAAGAAATGAAATTGAGTTATTTGTAGTGAGGTGGATGGACCTAGAGTCTGTCATAGAGTGAAGTAGGTCAGAAAAACGAATACCGTATGCTAACACATATATATGGATTTAAAAAAATGGTTCTGAAGAACGTAGGGACAGGCCAGGAATAAAGACGCAGATGTATAGAATGGACTTGAGGACACAGGGAGGGGGAATGGTAAGCTGGGACGAAGTGATAGAGTGGCATTGACATATATACGCTACCAAATGTAAAACAGATAGCTAGTGGGAAGCAGATGCATAGCTCAGGGAGATCAGCTCTGTGCTTTGTGACCACCCAGAGTGATGGGATAGGGAGAGTGGGAGCGAGATGCAAGAGGGAGGGGATATGGAGATATATGTACACGTATAGTTGATTCACTTTGTTATACAGCGGAAACTAACACAACGATGTAACGCAATTATACTCCAATAAAGACGTTAAAAAAAAATCGCATGTCCACATAGAAACCTGCAAATGAATGTCTACGGCAGCTTCATTCATAAGCACAAAGCAGGAAACAAGATGCCCTTCAACAGACGGATGGATAAACAAACTAAAGCAGCACAGGGAGGAGGGAGAGAAGTGGATGATTTTGTGAGATCTCCACTGCTACATAAGAGGTCAAAGCCACACCTTCACCTGCGAATCAGTGGTATCACTGGAATCCACAGGATGGTCTGTCCTATTAGAAAGCTGAGCACAATCAGCACTGGAAAGCACTTAGCACTTTCTGGAAAGTCGTAGGTGCAGAATACATGTTATAATGCTTTCCCTTGCCATGGATTCCATAAATCAGAGGGAGGGGCTTGTTGCCTTCCTGAGGTGATGTCTAGGCATCGTCTGCTTTTTGTTCTATATCTTATCTTTCCATCTGCAGCAGGATGGTGGAATAGCCAAAGATTGACTTGGAAGGTACTAAAAGACATAGCACGCAATTCAGTTCGGCTCACCCAACATTTGTTGATACCTGCTGTGTTACCAAACTAGTCTCAGAATCTTTCTCATTGGCCAGGGTCACACTGTGGCCTTTAAGGACCTCAAATGCAGGCTTCACTGAAGTGAACTAAAGGCCCCTACTGAATGCAACTTTGTTATTAGGCAGAAGTAAGACATTAGTACCTGCTGACAAGAACCAGGAGGAATCAGCGTTCAGAGAAGAAGGAATGGAGGCATTAGGATTTGGCAATAGAAAGGTCTAGAGCTCAAAGGTGGGATGTGCAAATTTGAGGCTGGAGGGCTCCTCAGATCTAGAGGCAATATGTGGGCTTCAAATAGAGTGTGAATTTCTGAAACCTGATGGACTCTCTGTTTGCTAACATGTTATTTGCACGCAGGAAGTTCTGAAAGAACATTTATCTTGATAATTTCAAGGGACTAGCAAGGGGACTTGCTTAGCATTACCAAAGGAATTCATCATAGGTCTAGGTCAAGGACTCAAGTATCTACGCTCTACCCAGCGGTCTTTCATCTAGCCTGTGTGACTGCTTCTAACCTCACTTCTTGGGTTATAAGTACGCTCTCAATGGGCCTCTTAGGATGTGATGGAGGAATGGAAAACGCCTTGAGATGAGAAGAGTAAGAGAACTGTGAAATATGAACTCAGTGATAGAGAAAAGATGACTTGCTTGAGTCTGAGAAAGGAAAGACTAGAATCTTGGGGGAAGCAGCAGGGTTCAGTGGGGTGGTGAGCAAGCAGTGCCCAAAGAGGTCTTAGGAGTCACTCAGGGAACTGGGAGGAAGGCCAGCCTTAAAGGCACAGGTGCAGTGAAGGCTGCCACCATGGCTTGACTTTTGAGTTTGCTCACGCACATTTTCATTTCTAGTGACAGACAACTTGAGGCTCCAGAGAGGCATTTATTACACATTAGTTCAGGTTAGGTGTTTTTCATTCCATTCTGGCCAAAATTGATTTGATATTTTTCTGATGTAAATTAGGTTGGAGTACTCTGGGAAGCAAATTCTGTCTTCCAAGTTCAGTTTTCAACACTCATAATATATTAGTTTCTGCCGTTGGTAGATCTAACGTGACTGGCTGAGTATGAATCACCATAAAATTGATAAAATTGAAAAAGGAAAGAGCAAGAGGCCAAGTTATAATTCAGAGTTGATATGTTTGTACAGTTATATCTACTAGGGATATGTATAACATATTTAGATGAATTGTAGGGTAAAAAGGTCCTTGGAAGAAATGCCGCATGTAGCTCTCTAAAGAAAGACCTAACTTCTCAATCAGCTATGATAGCTTGTCTAAATCATACTAACTCACTGGGAATTTCTTTTAAGGAGTCATATCCCAAGACAAAGAGTCGATTACCAGATATGAGGTTAGTGGTCATGTTGTAGATCAAAGACCACTGAATGGAAAGTGGAGGTCGTTGACTCAGACAAACAAGTTCCTTTTGTAAACCTGAGCAAGTGCCCTCCCCTCTCTGCACTGCTTACCTCTCCTCTCAACTGAGGGGATGGAGTAGATGCAGGGATAAAAGTAGGTTTCAGTTCTCGTCCCTCCTCCAGTGATATGAGAGTAGCTCCTGGAAATGGATGCAGACATTACTTCCAAAGTCAATGACAAAAGTGTCCTGACCATCTCCATCAGCTATGACTAGAAGAGAATAGATTTGACTATCCTGGACCATATATTCTTCATGGGGTCAGCCTTGTGATATCCACACAGAAGGTGAATTTGTTATTTATGGGCTTGGTGAGTTATACAAACCTAGGTTGGAATTCTGGCTTCTTACCAGCTGTGTGACTATCTCAATTTTCTGAGCTCTATAAAGTAGGAATGATAAGTGTACCTACTCTATAGGGCTATTGTGTAAATGGGAAAATAACTATATGAAGTGGCTTACCACATTGTAAATGCTCAAAATTCCTATCTGCTATTATTGATGTTATTAATGATGAAGATATTATTATTTATATTAACAACAGTGCACTCTCTCCAAAGATATGTTTTCAAAACATATCTCCAGGACTGCCTCTACTATGCTGGGTGCCGGACTAAGCACTGGGATGTAGTGATGCCTTCAAATACCTTGTGAAAGTGAAGGAGCCCAAAGTCTATGTGAACGATTTCCAGAAGTGTTTTAGGAGAGGCCGGAAGGGGTACAGTGATGAATTAAAGGAAGGGAAGAGAAATCAGCTTTGCTCTGGAGATCAGGAAACACTTCACGGAGTTGGAATTGCAGCCTTGAAGGGTGAGTTCACCACATGTGTGAAGAAGGAACACATTTTAGCCTGAGGTGACAACAAAGGTCAGCAGCCTGGTATCTTGCCTTGGTCACAGAGGGGCACTGGAGTCAGGAATCTGGTGGCAAGACTTGCATGGTGGGCCACAGAATAAACACTAAGAAGATGAAATGATTTATTAGTGACCCCCATCTTCCCATCAATACCCTCTGTTCCCTCCAGACAGAGGTAGTTTTACCCAAAGTAAAGGAAGCTTATGATTTAGGTCCTGGGACGGATCTAGTCATCTCTACACATTGTCATATGTTTCTGTGAAATTTGAAAAATCAGCTCTTTGAACCATAGATGGTTGAGACTACTACCTCTTCCCATGCCAACTTCCCTTCTGTCACTTTCCTCTTGTCGGATGGTGCTGGAGTAGCTGTGACAATTTCTTTCGGATCTGGCTCAAGAGAAGTTGACTTCTGAACACATTTAGTTTGGGTCTAGTGGGATATGTTTATGGGAGGTGCGTAGTCATCGCTAGCCATCTGGTGGAAGAATACTCTCCAGGTACGCTGCCGCTGCTGCTCTGCTCACTCACCTGGTCCCATGACAGCGAAGGGGAGGCTGCCAGCACAGACACATGCTTCAAGGGCCTGGCACTGCAAGTATGTGAATAGGGAGGAGGAACAAGGTTTAAAATACAGAGCCAGAAGCCAAGTCAGGGAAACTTCATTAGATGTGTAAAATTCTAAGTGGAGAATTTGGTTCTCATCGACACCTTGTCAAAACGGTCAGGAATGCAATGACAGTTACACCGCACACATTTTTCCCTTTTCTGAACGGAATTGTGTGAAACAGAATTTATGCATTTGTCTGCATTTGTAGGGCACAAGCCTGAAGCAGTGCAACAAGCAGTGAGGACATCTGTGTGTGATGTCATATGTTTTACGTATTCTAACTATAATAAAAAATATCTTTTTTTAACCAACTATGCTAGAAGACTGAATTATCTTCCTAAGCTAGCTATGAAATATATTACAAAATCATCATCAGTATGAAGAGGTATTGAGTACACAGGCAAAAACTGAAGGAAAAATTATTCAAGAGGTGTGTCAGCCAGTTAATAAAAATAATGTCATTTTCTGGTTTTTGTCTTATTTTTTCAATTTGTAGTTTATTTAGATCTCTTTCCTCATTCTAAATAAATATTCAATTTTATAGCTAATTTTATACTTAGAATTTTTTCTTTTTCTTAAAGAAGACCCTTCAAATTGTATAAGGTTCAGATCCCCTAAGACCTGGACTGACCCCCTGTCCACAGGATGAGTCTTTTTCCATGTACCCTCTCTTTCCCAGAAGAAAATGCTGAAAACCTTCATAACCCTTTCACTATGAAAATCTTAAAAAAAAAAAAAAAAGGCTCCTTTCTGCCTCCCTGTGCTCTCCAATTTCCCCTTTCTTTTGCCATTTTCACTCCTTGATTCTCCATTCCTTTGCTCTACCCTTCCCCTGTTGTGCTGGAGTGTTTTTGTTCTCTGTTATCTGTATCTCATGCTACGGCCCCTGAACCAGTGGAGAAGAAACTTCATGCAGGTCTTACACCCTTCCTTAGTATGTCTCCAAAAGGATTCCACAAATACTCGACATTTTCTGGGCACCACCTTCTCCAGTCTTCAGGTGTTTCTCTTTCTACAGATCTGTGGCAGACGCCCTTCCCTTAGCCACCCCTTATCTTCCTTATCCTGTAGGCAGCAGGTAGGCAGCAGTGGCCTCAGGGAAGACTGGCATTTTCACCTCCCCAGGGTGAGAGGTTTAAGCTGGCCAGGTAATGCCAGTCACCTCCATCAGGGATTGCACTGGATGGGGGTATGTGACCCAATGTGGCCAGTGAGACTAAGGGGACGTCTGCTGGGGGGCCTTCTCCTTCATAATAAAGGAAAGAATATTGCAAGAGGAAGGTCCCCTTTGCTACCCTTGCCCTACAGCCTGCCTGGAATATTACTTAAGAATATGTTGTTTAAAGCTTCAGTAATCATCCTGTTACTCTTAGTGAAAGGCCAAGAGCATTGCAGGGTGTAGACCCAGAGCCCTGACATTGCTAGTCCTCTGAATCAACCCTGGAATCACTTATCTCCAGATTTCTTGTATTTTTTTGTAAACAAGAAACATCCTTACAGATTTAAGCCACCTTTACTGTTTGTTGTTTTTACTTGCAGCCAAAACATCCTAATCGATATAAGTACACAGCACAGAGTCTTATATTAGACCACAGTCACCTCCAGCTTGGCCTAGTCTTCTATGTTCCTAGAACCAAATAGACTGGAAACTACTGAGTTTAGAAGGGACCTCTATGGCTAAAGAAAGCCCCAGTCTGGCTGACCATAGCCTACAAACCTAATTTCTAAGCAATCCCTTGACCTTGGAATTTGTCATATTAGGAAGTGGACTGCAGAAACTATGCATCCCCCAAAGGAGCACAAATCATCCCCCAGCACACGTCAGGAGTAGCCATGGAGGAAACTGGAACAAGAGAAATACTGTCCCAGATAGTAGAATCAAGAAATGTCAAGTTGGCTGGCCAAAGATTCATTCCATTCCCAGGGCAGAAGGTTCCTACCAGTTTTGTCGAGCAGTAGGATACACCATTACTAGGGACCACTGCACAATGTTTTCATTTTCTCCTTTCCAAATAGAAAGTGTTATGATTATTAACCCATTCCTTCTTTACTATTGAGTAATGGTTTGGCTTGGGAATTTAAAAACATAATTGTCTCTTAGCCAAAGGCAGAAATATACTTACCGTGAAGATAATGAAATTTCGGCACCAAGGATCCTCACTTGCATGGGCTCCTTCCAAGGCTCAGTGTGTTCCTGGTGTCATGGGAGAGATAAGACACAGCAGCTGGAGGCATGGAGTGCTGTCCAGTCTGGGGTTTTACTCTCTGTAGCCAGGTGTGATCCTGATGCTTCAGGCGGGGTCAGTGGACTACCAGCTCTACCCCTTTATCTACCTGGCCCCCAGGAACACCTAGCCTCCGCTGGACCACTTTTCAGCATGGGAGCTGTGATGGTTAATTGTATGTGTCAACTTGCCTAGGCCATGATACCTAGATATTGATCAAACATTAGTCTAAATGTTGCTGTGAAGGTATTTTTAGATGAGGTTAACACTGAAACCAGCAGACTGAGTAAAGCAGCTTACCTAAGATAATGTGGGTGGGTCTGATACAATTAGTTGAAGGCTTTAGGAGAAAAAAGGAGGTCCCCTGAGGAAGAGAAAATCCTGCCTCCAGACTGCTTCAGGCTCCAAAATCCAGTCTCAGCTCCTCCCTGAGTCTCCAGCCTGCCAGCCTACCCTGCAGATTTTCCACTTGGAGCCTCCACAGCTGCGTGAGAAGATTGGTTAAAATTAATCTCCCTCCCTCCATACATATACACACATCCTATTGGTTCTATTTACAGTACAAGAGCCTACCTTTAACCCAGAAGAGAACTAGGTGATTGAGAGGCTGAGAGGCTGCTCTGCTCCTTGCTTGGAGGCCAAGACAACCGAGAAGTCACCACCACCGGGCTACGACCCTTACCCCAGGTCAAAAGTGGTGGGGACGCAGGCACTGGAGGTGCCAAGGACCAGGTTGAATTGGCTGCTATGGGAGCTGCAATCTGGACCTGCGTCCTGGGAGATCAAAGGCCTGGAGTTCTCTTGGAGTTCATCTCGAAGCAGAAAGACCTGCCTGAGTAAGAAAATGCAGAGAGTGTTACAACCGTGGTATTACAAACAAGAAAACAAGCTGTAGAGTTGAAAACATTTTTCTGGGGCTTTAGGATGAAGTTGATGCTGTGCATGGCAGTCCAGACAGATGAAAAACCCATGGCTCCACCATGATATGGCTGAACCCCCAATTCCATCAGCCCCAAATCCTGCCTTGCCTCTTGACTTGTTTTTATGCAAGAGCAGCATGTCTCTTATTTTTAAAGCCAGCTGGAGTTGAGTTACTATTTCCTGCATTTAAAATCATCTTAACTGATAAATTATGTGGTTTAAATTCAATATATCAAGGTTCTTGTCAGCTTGTTTTCTTCAAACTATACCATTTAGGAATTTTACAATATTCACTCAATAGGTTTAGCTAAATTAGAGCCATTATTTCATTGCTATAACATTTATGATGATAAGATTGCTTTATAACTTGTAGATTTGAAAGCATATGCATTTCTATACATCTTGATAATGCTTGGTATACTGTTCATAGTTTATTTCACACACCATCCTTTTGGATTTTGAATAAGTAATATACCGATTGTCATTTTTATTAGTAAATCAAAGTACTACACACTTTAATACTCATTGAAATGAAAAAAAACATTTATTTGCTTTCTGAAAAAATACTAGCATCTCTATTTTCAACTTAAAAAGTAACCTAGAGAAAGTAGGCTTCATTGTTGTTTCTGTAAATACACTCACTGTAAGACTGCATATTATGAGAGATTTAAGCAATTCACTGTGAACCTAACGATCAATTTCCCTTAACTTGTTTCTGTAAAATGCTAACAGCTCCCAGATAATCTGGGACAGAATTAGGGAGCTGAAGACTAGAGATGACCTGAAGGAGGCAGGAAAGCAAATAGCTTTCCCTATAATCACAGTTGAACCTTTAAGGCCTGGTTCAGATTCCTCAGGGGTTACGAAATCCAGGCCCCTGTCTGGCTAAACTAGACAGGAAAGGTGGTGTATCAGTTTCCTCCCTGAAAATTGCCAGTGATAGGAATCCTTGCCTCAGCAGCATCCAGTTCTAGGGCTATAGCCCCTGACAACCAGGAGACTCTACCTCATGTGTCCTTGAAGTTTCTTCCTTTTTCACTAATATCTACTGCTGTCTTCTTTTGTTCCTCACAACCCCAACCTCAGTAATGGACAAGAAATGATTCCAAAACCTACCACAATTTGTTTTTCTAAAATCGTCCTTATTTCAACAGGTTGACTGCCTTAGGATTCTTGAGTCACTTCTGTTGTCACCTCTACCTAAGTTATTCATTCAAGTCTCAAAACTACCAATGACATTAAAATGCATTTGATGTCTACTGCTGCCCTTCACCTTTGCTCATACTTCTGTTTTGCTCTCTGGGACCATTTCTCCCCATGCTAGCCCTGAGGCACATCATCCTCTGAGTTTCTTCTCAGAGTAAATTATGTCTATGTTCTCTGTCACAGTTTTGCATGACCAGGAAGTAGCGGGTCAAGGTGTTGCCGAGAATTGTCAATGGCATCACTGTCAAGAGGTCTCCCCAGGGAACTCGGTCTGTTCAATTAACCACAGTCCAGGGGCTGGCCTTCAGTCTCACAGGTCCAGATGCCTGATTTTGCTGGACTCTCCAAAGGAGAGCTGCCTCTTAGGACAGACTCACATCATTCCAGCTCTCACAGACTGAAGTAGACTCACAGGGCCAATTGTATGGTAAAAAAAAAAAAAAAAAATCCCTCTCTATAGGCCATGCCAACGCCAGTGCTGTCTCTCCCCAAAAGAGATAAACATAAGAATCCAAACTTAAGTTAGAAGTTGCCGTGGATATGAAATCTAACTCTAAAAGCTCTTAGAACATATCACCAAGTCTCTTTTCAGGAGGGTGGTACATACCAACTTACGATCTCACTGGTTGTGTATCAGTGCCTGTTATAATACACTCTTGCCAATGCTGGTCGTCACCAAAACAGTTTTAGTTAACTTGCAGGCTAACATCCATTCTCATTGCCTCCATTGGCACTAAATGACATTTTTGAAATGCTCTTCCCATCTTTCGGGTGTGTTAACAGTACCATGTCAATCAATGTCATACACAGTTCTAATGAAGAGGTTGTTTTTGGTCTTTGTGAGGCTCCACAGAAAGACAACTGGATAGAAATGACCTTCATGGCTTTATCTGAGGGAGAGTTCACTGGATCCACCTAAATCTGAACTTGGAAAGAAAGTTTTTTCCAGGGAACAATATGAAAATACTTTTGATTCTGATTCTGAAGCACTAGGTTGTAATCCTTCCCAAACCACATGCATATCCTGTGCTGAAAATACTAGAGTACAGAGCTTCCCTTGCATCAGCTTTTATACATCCATAAGAACTTCAGTGACAGCATATGAGTCACTTCTATTAGCTGTTAACATAAAAAGCAGAAATCAGGGCTTGAGAATAGAAAAGAACAAAGTAGAATGGAGGATTTTTATGGTGAAGACTTGGGAGAGAGTAAAAAAAAGCTAAAGGAGGTCAACCAGGGCTCACAGCTACATTCTGACATGTGTTTGGAAGAGAGAGCTGAGTTGTACAAATCTCTAGGAAGATACTGATGGATGTGCTTGTACTTAGGGCTCAGTCCCTGAGACCACAATAAGACCAGGGGGATGGGAGTCAAAAAGTCAGAGTCATCTCATCAAAAAGGAATTATACATTTAGATTGAAAATCAAATAGCAAAAAATATGTCTATGACAAAGCAAAATGGATTTCCAGGTATTCTTCTGAAGCCTCAAGGAAGGGTAATATTAAAATTTTCCATGACACATAAATTAATTGTATAGTACCAGTTAACGTTATTTTTAAATGTATTAAACACAGCTGATATTCTTTTAACTGGACTGAGTTGGATTTATTTTGTAGTGATGAATGCGAAAGTTTTATAAGGGTGTTCATAGGGTTTCTGTGACGTTGGTCCTCTCGACTCTATTTTTCCTATGCTGTTAAGATTCTCAAGCATGCATTTTTCTTCCCTCCTAAAATTTTTTAGAGGAAGGTATCTACATTGTGAGTGATGCTGAGATTACCATGGCTTTCCTTCTCTGGATTGGTTTCATTTCTACAAGTATCACACTGTTAGAATCCAGTCAACATAACACAAGGGTGTGTTTCCACTTTTCACTAAGGAGCCTTTACAAGCCATTGGATCCACAGCTGCTTGAAGAAGAGACCTCTTGGGTGAATAGTTGGGGACTTTATCTTGCCTTCTAATCATCTGACTTGCTCAATGTCCTCAGTTCATTACTCATTTGGCTTCATGTCAGTTTCCTAGCATCTATTCTATGTCCCTCTCCCCCACCCACACATGCATACACCCCTTGTCTGAGTCATTTCACAGACAGCCATCTCAACAGAGTACTCCCTGGGACCATTAACTTTTCCCTCTCCCATCCTCCTGCCTCATCCATCCCTACCTTCAGTCAGCCTTCCTGTCTGGATTCTCAGATCCCAAGCCACTGAGCATCATTGAAAGTCCTGCAACAAAGGGACAAGTCAATTTGGCAGAGTGATTAAGTTCATGAGCTTGAGCGTCAAACTAATGTGGCTTCAATTAAAAAAATGAGTGTTGGGCTTCCCTGGTGGCGCAGTGGTCGAGAGTCCGCCTGCCGTTGCAAGGGACACGGGTTCGTGCCCCGGTCCGGGAAGATCCCACATGCCATGGAGCAGCTAGGCCCGTAAGCCATGGCCGCTGAGCCTGTGCATCCGGAGCCTGTGCTCCGCAATGGGAGAGGCCACAGCAGTGAGAGGCCCACGTACCACAAAAAAAAAAAAAAAAAAGAGTGTTTATTAGTTATCAACCTTGGGCAAGTCACTTAACCTGTAAGAATTTCAGTTTCCTCATCTATCAAATAGATGTAATAAAAGCTCCTACTTAGAATGTTAAGCTAAGTGTTGGGCATACAGTTGGTGATCAACAAACATTATATGTTATTGCTGCTACATGATGATGATGATGATGATGATGGTGATGAACTAGGCACTCTGCTATGAACTGTATTATCTCATTTAATCTTCACACCAATTCTTTGAAGGTAATGGCATCTCCACTTTATAGATGAGGAAGATGAGGTTCCCAGGGTAAATGAAGAGGGGTTATTTTGTTAAGTACTGTCACTGGGTCACAATTGTAGGATTCCAAAGCACATTTCCTTTCTTCCATACCACACGGTGCACTCAGTGTACACTTAAAAAGGAATAGAAAGTTTTTTAAACTAGTATTTACTGAGCTAAATACCAGGCTATGCTGCCTGCTCTCCTTGCATCGTCTCATTAAAGCCTCACTGAACACCTCTTTATTAATGCACCTGTTAATTATCCATATAACTTTAGAGAACCCATTCATGACTCCAACGAGAGGTTTAGGCGCAAAGCAAAATTATTTTTCTCTTCAACCAGGGGAAAGTTCTATGGCTTTTGGTGCCACTTAACCCTGCTGCCTACCTAACAGGTGCTGGCAACCAGATGCTGCAATTCCTAATTCCATTTTTTTCATGGTTTCACTGCCAGCGTAATTTGCATTGTTTTCCCATCCCCCTCAGTTGGAACATTTTGAATTACTGCCACACAGATACTAATGTTTCAGTGATTAGATTGTGCAATTAGAATGAAATTAACAGTGTGTCAACAGTGATGTATAATGGAAGGATTACTGGTGCTTTCTGGTAGATATTGTATTTTGTTCCATTGTGGGATTCAAATTAACTCATAAATATTGGATGGTATATGATAAATATCCCTTTTAAGTAAAGCATAGAGATTCTTCATAGATGAGATTTATGTACCTGCTTGGGAACACCCTACATTGGAGCTTTATTCAGTGCCACGACTAATTCACAGCGAAGCCTCAGCATGGCAGGGAAGCTGCTCTCCTGAGCTCACGATTGTTCTAATAGAATTCAGGTGGGGGGTTTTAGGGCAATGCTAAGCTGGAGTACTGAAAGGCAGAGAGACAAAAGTCCATGTGCATGAGGGACTAGGGACCATGATGGGAAAGTACTCATCCCAAGGGAAAGAGGAGCTAGGCTCCACCAGCTTCACCCTGTTACAAAGCTTTGTTACTGGAGCTGGGTCTGAGCACAGCATGGTGGCTGCCCTGCCACTGGATGTCTCAAGCTTAGCTTTACCCCCGTGCATTCACGTCTGGTTTTAGGGACAGAGGACACTGGCAGCAAATGCCAAAAGTGCTATATTGCTAAAGTAAAACAAAATCCAAGCTGGGTAGCCCCTTTAGGACAATGTACCACCATAGAGAGGTAGACATGTGCCCGCACATCAACCCAATCTCCCACACAGCTCTGGCACCCAGCTCCAGGATGGTGCTGGCAGTCCCCACACGAGTTGGTGGAAGTGGCAGCAGTGGATTATGGGAAATGGCAGTGCTTAATGAAAAGTAGAGGCATGCCTGGCAGGAGTGTCAATGGTTGAGAGAGGATTTAGGTCTGGACAAGGCAGTGATATTCACTGGACTTGGTGATGCCCAGTTGATGCCCTGTTGAAAGGGCACTTAACTACAGTGGCTGACCAAATTTGCCTATGAGCTCATGTGTGGGCCCTGCTGATACTCCCAAAAATGGTGTCAGGGAGGGAATTCCCTGGTGGTCCAGGGATTGGGACTGTTGAGCTTCCACTGCTGGGGCCCCGGGTTAGAGCCCTGGTGGGGAAACTAAGATCTCACAAGCCACGTGGCCAAAAAAGTAAAAATAAAAATAAAAATGTAAAAACAAATTTCATTAAAAAAAAAAAAAAGGAATGGTGTCAGGGACTTTACAGGAGGTTGTAGCTAGAGAAGAACGATCCTGGGAAATGTAGCTTATCAGGGTAACCATGACTCCATGCATAAGTGACCAGGTGAGGCCTGGCTGCCTCAGGCCTCAGAGAACTATGTCACATGACAATATTAAATATAAAAGTGTGTATCACCCCACAAAATGGATCAAAGACCTAAACCTAAGACTTGAAACTATAAAACCGTTAGAAGAAAACATAGGGGAAAAGCTTCATGATGTGGTATTTGGCAAGGATTTCTTGGATATGATACCAAAGGCATGAACAACAAAAGTAAATTGGACTACATCAAAATTAGGATTAATCTCCAAAATTTACAAGCAGCTCATGCAGCTCAACATCAAAAAAACAAACAACCCAATCTAAAAATGGGCAGAAGACCTAAATAGACATTTCTCCAAAGAAGATATACAGATTGCCAACAAACACATGAAAGGATGCTCGACATCACTAATCATTAGAGAAATGTTAATCAAAACTACAAAGAGGTATCACCTCACACCAGTCAGAATGGCCATCATCAAAAAATCTACAAACAAGAAATGCTGGGGAGGGTGTGGAGAAAAGGGAACCCTCTTGCACTGTTGGTGGGAATGTAAATTGATACAGTCACTATGGAGAACAGTATGGAGGTTCCTTAAAAAACTAAAAGTAGAACTACCATATGACCCAGCAATCCCATTACTGGGCATATACCCTGAGAAAACCGTACTTCAAAAAGAGTCATGTACCACAATGTTAATTGCAGCTCTATTTACAATAGCCAGGACATGGAAGCAACCTAAGTGTCCATCAACAGATGAATGGATAAAGAAGATGTGGCACATATATACAATGGAATATTACTCAGCCATAAAAAGAAACAAAACTGAGTTATTTGTAGTGAGGTGGATGGACCTAGAGTCTGTCATACAGAGTGAAGTAAGTCATAAAGAGAAAAACAAATACCATATGCTAACAAATATATATGGAATCTGAAAAACAAAAAAGGTTCTGAAGAGCCTAGGGGCAGGACAGGAATAAAGACATAGACGTACAGAATGGACTTGAGGACACGGGGAGCGGGGAGGGTAAGCTGGGACCAAGTGAGAGAGTGATATGGACATATATACACTACCAAACGTAAAATAGATAGCTAGTGGGAAACAGCTGCATGACACAGGGAGAGCAGCTCGGTGCTTTGCGACCACCTAGAGGGGTGGAATAGGGAGGGTGGGAGGGAGACGCAAGATGGAGGAGATATATGTATATGTATAGCTGATTCACTTTGTTATAAAGCAGAAACTAACACACCATTGTAAAGCAATTATACTCCAATAAAGATGTTTTAAAAAATGATATATAAATGGAATCATGAAGTAAAAAAAAAAAAAAACTTCTGTGCATCAAGGAACACAATTAACAGAATGAAAAGGCAACCCAGAAATGGGAGAAAATATTTGAAAATCATATAATTAATAAAGGGTTAATATCCAGAATATATTAAGAACTCATACAACTTAACAACAACAAAAAAACAAATAACTCTATTAAAAGATGTTCAAAGGATGTGCATAGACATTTTTTCAACAATATATAGGCCAGGGGGCCTCCCTGGTGGCGCAGTGGTTGAGAGTCCGCCTGCCGATGCAGGGGATACGGGTTTGTGCCCCGGTCTGGGAGGATCCCATATGCCGCTGAGCCTGCGCGTCCGGAGCCTGTGCTCCGCAGCGGGGGAGGCCACAACGGTGAGAGGCCCGCATACCGCAAAAAAAAAAAAAAAAAAAACAGAAATAACAAGTGTTCACTAGGATATAGAGAAATTGGAATACTTGTGTGCTCTTGTTGTGAAAGTAAAATGGTACAGCTACTATGAAAAACAGTATGGCAGTTCCTCAGAAAATTAAAACTAGAATTACCATCTGATCCAGCAATTCCAATTCTGGGTATATACCCCAAAGAATTGAAGCAAGATGTTGAACAGCCATCTGAACATCCATGTCCGCTATTCGCAATAGCCCAAAGCAACCCAAGGGGGTCCACCAATAGATGAATGAATAACCAGTATGACGGAGTATTATTCAGCCTTAAAATGGAAGAAAATTCTGACAACATGGATGAACCTTAAGGACATGATGTTAAGTGACAACCAGTCACAAAAACACAAATACTTTATGATTCCAATTATGTGATATACCTAGAGTGGTCAAACTCAAAGAGAGAGAAAGTAGAATGGTAATTTCCAGGGGCTGGGTAGAGACAGAAATGGGAAGTTGTCCAATGGGCATAGTGTTTCAGTTTGGGAAGATGAAAAGGTCTGGAGATTTGTTGCACAACAGTATATATAGACTTAGCAACATCACACTTAAAAATGATTAAGATGGTAAATTATATGTTACATGTATTTTATCACAGTTAAAAAAATGTGTGCCAAGTTGAGGGCATTCTTTAGAAACTAAGCTTTCTTCACAGCCACCTGCGGTCAGGGTGGTGAAGCATCTGCTCCTTCCCTTACCCTACCCAACCTTTTCATAAATGTCTAACTTGGTCTCCAGAAGTCAAGTAAAGGGAGTGTGGATGGTTTAGAGCAGTGATTCCCAGCATGGGGAAATTGACAGTGTGGAGACATTTTAGTTGTCACAACTAGGGAGATCCTACTGGCATCTACTAATAAGAGGCCAGGGATGGTGCTAACCATCCCACAATGCCCAGGATAGGCTCCCAAAATGAAAAACAATCTCCAAAATATCACTAGTGCTGAGGCTGAGAGATCCTGGTTTAGAGCAAGCCCAGTCCTCCTACAGTGAAAACATTCCCACTGGTGATGCGTAACTGACTATTTTCACAGGCAGAGGTATGTGGGTATCTGCAGATAATTGGGACTATCTGTCCTTTCTCCCACAAGCTTTCAGCCAGATTTTAATGTACCTCAGAATGATGTGTCCAAAGCACAATCTGTCTCTTTTTGTCCTCAGTGGATATGCCCCAGATCAGCCATCATCTTTCACTGATCTTCAGAGAGCTGAAGCCTGAGAAGAATAAAAGGAAAAAACTGCTATCTCTGCAGACATGCAGTGAATCTGTCCTGACCACGTGTGACAATTTCATCCACACATCCCAACTGCTTAGTCACACACTCAGCTTCATTGCACAGATGTGGCCTGTCCCTGTATGAAATCCTCACACTAACCTTCCTGAGAGTTAGAGGAAAACCATGGTTCGCCTCTAAATGATTGTCCAGAAGGAAGCTGGGTTGAATTATCTGACTATGTGATTCACAGTGGGAAGTATTAGTATAACAGCAGCAACAAAAAAGCTGTTTTCCCTGGCTGATGTGCAAATTCTCAAAACCAGATGATTAAATTAGTCAGGCAAATAATTTCCTGCTCTTTAGGGGTTTATGTTCAGGCGGAAACTAGGGGGTAAGTTTGCATTGGAATAAACTATTTCTCAAATGAGTGACAATGCAGGGATCAGGGACCCAGAAATAAGATGCCTCTTTCCTTTCTCCTGTCATAAGGTAATTATAAGTATACTGATTTTAAAATTACAGATCTTTAGACTGTTAGAGCTGGAAGGGTGAATTGTGGCAACCTTTCTTTTTTATAGACAAAGCATAAAGGCCCAGAGAGGGAAGTCATTTGCCTAGAAGTCACGGAGCTAGTAAGTGGGGCAGGACTTTCTACCCTCAGGCCACTAGGTTCTCATACATTAGTTCTCATACTATTCAACTCACTGACAGATGCTGGGCAAGTCAGGATTTAATGACAGAGAGCAGGTAAATTGTGTGCCACATTTAAGTGCCCAGTGTGTGGTTTAATACTACTAAGAATTTCCCTAAGTAAACTCTAAGCTCAATAAAGTAAGAAGCAATGCTTTCTCCTTTGTAACATCATTCACTACTGGGCACATACATTTTTTCCCAACATTTTAAAGTAAAATTTCAAACATATAGCAAGTTTTAATTGTCTCCTATTCACTCCGTCTGCCAGGGAGGGATCCCATCCTGGAGTAATGGGGATGGCTGGACACACAACACCCGACACGGGACAGATGAGATTTTTTTTTCATATTTCTTTTTTTTTTAACTTTTTATTTTATACTGGACTATAGCTGATTAACAATGCTGTGATAGTTTCATGTGCACAGCAAAGCGACTCAGCCATACATATACATGTATCCATTCTCCCGCAAACTCCCCTCCCATCCCCATCCAGGCTTCCAAATAACATTGAGCAGAGTTCCCTGTGCTACAGAGTGGGTACTTGTTGGTTATCCATTTTAAATACAGCAGTGTGTACATGTCAGTGCCAAATTAGTCACATATACTCACAGCCTGGGGAGGAGGACACCACACACTGGACAGGATCCCATAGAGGTTGCCTCCAGGAACAGAGTGGACAACCAGGGCTGTGGGCAAGCTTTGTAGTATCAAGGAGGTGGGGTGTCCCTGGCCCCATGGGAGGATGGGACTGACTTGGTTGAATAATTCCTCAGACTAGCAGGGAACTGAAGCCCCCAACTCAGGGACTGCATCTACAGGCAGTGCATCTGGTCCCCTGAGTAAAGAGGATTGTTTGGCTGGGGACCTTATCCATGCAAGCAGAGTGGGGAGGGGAACCTGAGGTAAGACCATTCGAGGCCCTCCTGATTTTACCAGATGTCAAGGCAGCACATAATACTGAACCTTACTTTTAGGCCTTTCACCATACAGCAAAGTTGAAAGAATTTTACAATGAATACCTATACATCCATCATTTACGTCCTAGCACTGACACTCAACTATACTTGCTCTATCACATATTCATCCATCTACCCATCCCTCTATCCATCCACTGATCCATCTTATGTTTTTTTGTGTTTTTTTTTTGCGGTATGTGGGCCTCTCACTGTTGTGGCCTCTCCTGCTGCAGAGCACAGGCTCCGGACGCGCAGGCCCAGCGGCCATGGCCCACGGGCCCAGCCGCTCCACGGCATGTGGGATCCTCCCGGACCGGGGCACAAACCCGCATCCCCTGCATCGGCAGGCGGACTCTCAACCGCTGCGCCACCAGGGAAGCCCCATCTTATGTTTTTTGTTTCAAAATAAATTGCAGACAATAGCATACTTCCTCCTAAATACTTCAGCATGAAAATCATTAAGGTTAATATTTGTGTACAGTTTTCTCTTTTGATGAAAATTTACATACAATGAAATGCACAAGTTTTAAGTGTACATTCTGAGTTTCCACAAATGCAGACACCTGAGTAAACCAAACTGCTATCAAGATAGAGAACAGTACCATCATCCTAGAAAGTTCTGTCATGGCCCCTCCCAGTTGACCCCTGCCCTCAGCTCTCTCAGAGGCAACCACTGTTCTGATTACTTCTATCATAAGTTGGTTTCGTCTGTTCTAGAATTCCATATAAATTGAATCACACAATATGCCCTCTTTTGTGTAAGGTTCCTTTCATTCAGCATCATGTTTTCCAGGTTCATCCATGTTGCAGTATATATCAGTAGTGTGGTCCTTGTTATTGCTGTGTCGTATTTCACTGTATGACTATGCCATAGTTTCTTTATACATTCTTCTATTAGTGAACACTTAGGCTCCTATGTACATCTGAGTAAAAGTCTTTCTATGAATGTGTTTTCATTTCTCTTGGAGCAAGGCCTAAGAGTGGATCATAGGACAAACGTATATTTAGTCTTATAAGATGAAAACCTTTTTCAGAGTGGTGGTTGTACCATTTTACACTTCAACCAACAACAGATGAGAATTCCTATTGCTCCAAATCCTCACCAATGTTTGGTATTGTCAGTATTCTCATAATTTCTTGTTGAATGGAGTTTGAAAGTTAAGAAGGTGTGTGCAGAGGAAGTCAGGACACTGGGGATGGTACAGACCTTTTGCAGAATATTGCCCCATGCCTGTCAAGTTGTCATCAGACATTTCCCCGTTAAGTCCTGGGTGGCACTGTCCCTATTTTCTTTGACATTTAAGAGCTGTGATGTCCCTGAAGCCTAGTAAGGTCCTTGAGAAATCAGCAATCAGAAGCTGCAGTGTTGGAAGCCATGCCATTCAGGGGCCATGGTTATGCTTCCTGACACTTCATTAAGAGTACTCTCTGCATCAGCTAACGATCTGCTGATGCCTTATGACATGCCCACTTAACACGGCTCTGTAGACGTGGGAGCCGGTGAACCCACCAGGGACCCAGAGAAGGTAACACACATTCAAGGCTTTCACTCCCTTCAGTGGGGGCTGAGTCAACCAACAGCTGGCTCGCACTATCAATTTGTGGCCATTTGCAAGCCGAGCAGGTGAAAATGGAGCTGGTCCTCTTCTACCTTCCTGTCACCGAGGAAGGGACTTCTGGAGCTGAGGGGCTGACACGGTGGAAGGCTTGCTGCAAACACTGTTACACTGGCTGAGAGAGAAGTCTCTCGAGCCCTCTATTCTGTTAAAAGAAAACACTGACTGGCGTGATTGGTGCTGAAAGAGACAAAGCAGGATGAGAAAGCAATGAGCTTCTAGAGGTAAAGAACAGAGGTGTCTCTCAGCTCTGATCCATTGCTAAACTGATGGCATTCCCTGAGGATGGGTGAAGAGGGAAGAAAATTCCAGGTGCACGTGTCCAAGTGTGCTCAGTGTCTCCAGACCCCATGACTAAGACGGGCAGTGACAGGGAGGGACAAGCTATGGTATCTGCCCTCCCAGAACAAGTAGAGCAGAGTGAGGATGGAGGCTGGGGAGTAAATCACATGAGGATACGCTCCTGTCCCTCACAGAAGGGATCACTCAAGTGTGTCAGGCAGACCATATGCCAAAGACAGAAGAGAGGAGACCAAAGACCATGGTCCCAGAATAAAGAACTGTTCTGTCTGGTTGAGAACCCAGGGAGCAGGAGACCTGAATGCAAATGAAAGAACCTCAGTTCTGCAATGATGAGCCAAGGAAAAATCAGGGGAGTGATGTCCCGAAGATTGGGGTTTGGAAGGATGAGTCAGACTTCAAGATAGGCCTGATTAGCAGAAGACATTGGAGGTTCTAAACCCAGTTGCGAGGGAAGTTAGAAATCTACTACAGCAAGGCAGGCGAAAGGAGGTCAGGGCCCAGACTGAGACACTGGCAGAAAGGCTGCAAGCAAGGGGACAGACAAGAGCTAGACAGACGGGTAAATATATCCATACCACGTGTTTGTTTATCACCAAGGACAGAGACACGCAAGGGCAAGAATCCTGCTGGGCAGGTGGGCAGCGGACCTGCAGCTCTGCTGGTCCTAGAGGACAGTGTGGATGAGAATAAGGACACAGCGGCAGGGCCACACTCCATCCTGGCCGCCTCATCCCTCCAGATACAGAAAACACAAGTGCTGACTCGTAACGGACATACCTGCTGCTCCCTGTCCTCAAGGATACAGGCAAGAGAAAGGTGAGGTTGATCAGAAGGGCGAAGATGCTGTGAGCCATCCCCTCTCGCCTTCCCTCCTGTGTCCTCACATCCATTAGTGCTTCTCCAATCCTTTGTCCACCTGGAAGGCAAACAGTGGTCATGTAATCTCTCCATCTACTCCCCCAGCAGACCCCCACTTAAACCGCCCTCAAGGCTCCTAAGGGGCTCAGGAGAAAATCCCAAGTTGCCCCCTTGGCTTCCAAGGCCCTAAGTGGTCTGTCCTTACCTCCCTCTCCCACCTTCCTAATATCCTTCCTGCCCTGGTTCACTGCCTCCAGTCCTGCTAATTCCTTGAGGATGGGTAAGCGTGCCCTCATAAAGCCCCCTTCCCGGATACCCCTCTCCCTCTCCCTTAGCCACATCTGACTCATCCCTTAGGCCTGGGGCGGCTGCCCTGTCCCTCCACCACCATCCAATCTCAAGGAGATTTCCTCTACTACTTTGTCTCATAGCATCTTTTTTTTTTTTTCTTTCTCAGCACGTATCACAATTTGTAGTTGTGTATTTATGTGACTTTATCATTTAACGTCTATCCTCCTCATTAGCCCATGAGCTCCCATAAGGCAGGGCCACGCTCGCCTTGTGTACTGCTAGCCCCTGGGGCCTGCCAGAGGCTAGGGCAGGTACTTGTGGCATGAACATGTTGGTGGATGGATATGTGAGCGAATCCTGAGCTCTGGCTTTCCATGGCCACCTTACCTCCCTTAGCAGCCTATCAAACATAGCTCACTGGAAGCAGTCTGCATTTCAGACTCTTTTCTGAAGAAAAGGGGCTGGCTTTCCAGAAGGAGGAGCCAGTCACTTTCCTGGGAGTGGCCGAGCTTTCTCACAAGCCCTAGTATATGCTACTCTGCCATGATTTTACTTGGGAATATAAAAATTCAAATTGCTAAATATTTTCCTGGCTCCACTAGGTGGGAAGGCTATCCAGAAGCACTGGCAGGTGGAAAACAGAAATAAGGTAAAAGCAGGTTTTCACCTTTACTGTAGTTGCACTGGAGCTGTGTGCATTCAACAGTTCCAGGTGGCATAGATTTTGGAAGACAAAGACACTATTTTTAGAAAAGCCCTTCACATTACAATGGCGTTTATGAAGTGACAGTTTCACCAACTATAGTCTGAGACACAGCACCATGCTATTACACCTAAACACACACCCTTCAAGGGCCCAGTGGTGAAGGACATGCAAAAACGGATCCGGCAGCTACAGGCATGTGTGTGAAGCTGTGTTATGGAAATGTGATGGACCTGAATTTTCCCTTTGGCTGTGTGTCTAAACTGACACATTTTCTGTGTGTCTGCTTGGGTCACCAACACCTGGAAATAAAATCTGGTCAGATGGAGTGCGATGGTCCTGGCCAGGTGAACGTGCCGCTGCGCAGGTCTGTTAGAGCCAGGCTTCTTAGCCATGCTGTGCATTAGAATTTCCTAAGAAGCCTTCAAAAACCCTCATGCTCAGGACGCAGCCCAGATCCATTCCCTCAGAACCTTCAGGATGAGACCTAGATATTACTACTTTTTGAAGCTCCCCAGGTGATTACAACAGAAAGCCAAGTTTGAGATTCTCTGTGTAAGGGTTTTTGAGATTCAAAGGAGTGGCTTGCAATAAGGATTTCATGACTCCAAACAGAAATCAAGGCCTTATTGCCAGTACAGTTTATTATACAAAAGGAGAAAAAGAGCAAGTGACACTGGTTGAATACTTGCTATCAGAGGCAGTGACAGAGTAGTAGCTAAGAGCACTGCCTCTGAGACCAGACTTTTTAGCATCAAAACATGGTTTTACTACTCACCAGCTGTGTGACCTTTGGCAACTTGCTTAAATTCTCTGTGCTGTATTTCTGCCCTGTTTCAAAGCAGAAGTATAGCCCCCATGTATTCCTATATCTGCCCCACATCATGCATTGAGGAAGTTCAGGAGCTGGTAAGAGGCCTGACTCAAGAGTGTCATGAGCCTTAATGGGCCCAAATGCATGAGAACAAAAATCAGGACACATGGATGAGAAGTTCAAGTACTCTCATGGGAACTACTTGGGAAATCGGAGACATGGGATCTTGTACCAGAATAAAGTTCTGATCAGACTAGAATGATTGCCTGTGCTGAACGCCTGAAATGCATGGAGGCCCAGGGACAAAGTAATTACATGAAGCCATAAAATAGGGTTTTATGGGGAAATGCATCCAATTCGTGACTGTGCAATCTGTACATATAAGCTTGGCACATAGAAGCTTCCCTCTGTGCCCTCTCTAGCTCTTAGAGTGGTTCTTTATACAATAAATATGATGAGTCCAAATTCTACGGTTCAGGTCAACGTAAATCTCTCCTAATGGCCATTGAATTTCTATTAAGTTGGACTCCTGGCAACCAGTACACTTAACTGAAGGTAAACACAGAGCAGCTCTTCATGAGCAGGCAGGCAGAGACTAGTGGGGAAGGTGCTCCCCTACACCTCTGCTCCTGGGAGGCTACCAAGATCCTGGCTGCTGCAGAAAGGTAGTCTGTGCAGATTCTGATTTCTAGGGCTGTCTCTTTCACCTGGAGAAACTTCTGACTGGTGAACATAAAGTGGAGGAGAAAGTGACTCCACTGAAAAGAGGGAGGAGGAAGGGGCATGTGCTAACGTGACTGTGTGTGTGCATGCGACTGGGGATGACTGGGTAAGAGACATGTAAGTAGCCATCCACAACTGTCCCAGCACATTCACAGGGGCATCGGACTAAAAAGAAAGGGCACGCTATAAGGCCGAATGAAAAGAAGTGATCAGAGACCTAAATTGAATCCCAGCTTATAAATTGTGTGATCTTGAGTCTGCTATGCAATCTCTCTGAGCCTCATCTGTAAAGTGAAGATGCAATCATAGTACCTGCCTCCTAGGATGACTGCAAGAATTAAATGAGATGACATTCGTTACAGAACTCAACACAGTGCCTGGCCCCCAGATATTCGATATTCAATTGTACCTAGCATATCAATATAGCTATTATTCTCTTCACAGTAATTTGACTATTTAATTTTTTCCCTTTGTTATTCTTTATTTTTCACAGCCATCATATTGTTTGGTTATCACTATAGAAGCAAGTGGGCAATACTCATTTCTAATACACAGATGAAGAAACTGAGGCTCAGAGAGTCTCAGAACCAGGATTCAAACCCAGCTATCATTGTGTGCCAGCAGTGCGCTATGCCTCCCTTCCCCTTTCTTTTTCCCACTTTTCCTCTGTTTTACCTTGACCTCTCTCTACAGGAATTCAACCTTGGAAAGACTCGAACGTCTAAGAACTTTGTTTCCATTTAGACTTTAGGGGAAAAAAAAATGACTTCAGGTCATCTTTTTCTCCTTTAGGAGATGATGCTCCTAACAAGTAACAGCTTACGATAAAGACAGGATGCAGTTCACAGTAAGAAATGGTTTATTTTCTAAACCATTATCACATATTGAATACTTAATGTGTGCCTGGCGATTTACCAGGATTACCTCATTTAAGACCTGTGATATAGGTCTTCATGTATTAGAGAGCTGCAGATTGTTGGTCCTGTATTCTCTCTAGCTCTTCCTTTTGGTAGCAGCATTTCCTTTTTCCTCTGGAGGCCACACTATTCCCAGCCATGTGATGCATGTGGAGTTGATGTATCCTTAGCTCCAAAAGGTCATGGGACCCAGGCCTGGCCAATCAGAACATCATGTTTCCTTAGTCATGGTGACTGATTGAGGGATGGGCATTTGGCCCAAAGAGAATGATTTACAATGAGATGTTTGCTGAGATTGCTCAGGGAGGCAGAAGCATTTGTTCTCTCCTACTGGACATTATTAAGCTGGGAAGATATATGTATAAATGGGGCTGCAGCTGTAGCCACAGGGAGCTTGAGAATGGAGTCTACAGGGAGGAACACAGAGCCAAGAGATGGGGAGCAAATGGGTTCAGGTGAACTCATTTGAATTCCTAGATTCGACTCTGCCTGAGGCTAGCCCTACCTCAGAGCTTTTGGAGTCAAGATATTCCTATGTATGTATATATGTATGTTCGTATGTATGTATGTATATATTTTGCCAGATTAATGTGGGTATTCTGACTCAACCAGAGATTCTTACCTATTGAAGTTATTACTTTTACTTTGCACATGAAGAAATTGAGGCTCACAGAGAAAAAGCAACTGAATTAAGTCCACACTGCTCAGAAGCTGCACAGAAAGGATTCAAACCCAGGTCTGCCCAACTCTGAAGCCTATACTCAATCTTTTTACCATCGTATCTCCTTTCTTAAAGAGAAAAAGGAATTGCTGTGCTCTACAGATCGCTGAGAGAGTCAAGATACCAGATACTGGTGCCCTTAATGCCAGCTTGCTCTCAGAAAGGTGGCTTACATTCTTCTCAGGAGTGGTCAGATGATGTGAAATCTGTAGTTATAAAGACAGCTAACTCTTAATATTAATAGCCTTGGTGATTTGGATGGGTTCAAACTTGGTCTGTAAACAGATATTTAATAAAATCCAAATATAAATTTATGAATCTGTAATGAGAAAGAAGCTAATAAGCAGAATGTCAACATGACCACCACGTTCTTTCCTAGTCAATGAGCAATTGGGAAATCAAGCGCTCGTATGTTTGGCCTGGAGAAAATGAGGGCAAGGAGAGTTGGACGATGTGCCCGCTGAGTGGCACCTGGCTCAGTGTTCCTCAGCGTGAGTGCTGGTGGATACTACTTGCATTAGAACCAGCCCAGTAGACTCTTAACAAGGCAGATTCCTGTGCCACGCTCTGAATCCACTGAACCTGAATCTCCGGGATGAGGCCCAGGAATCTGTACTTTCAACAAACTTTACCACACTTTGAGAATCCCCACAACTGTAACAGCAATGGCAGGGGCAGAGAGCACAGCAGGAGACCCTCTCCCCTGGACAGAATGTGAATGGATGCAACCCATCCCAAATATGGGCCAGAAGCTAAATGTAAATTAAGTGCATATGGAGTCTTGTCCTGCTTTTGTCAGTAATCCTTCATCACGCTCCTCCTCCGGATTGGACTTGTGTGGAATTAAGCATGAACAGTTCAAAGTAATATAATTAATTATCTTCAGCTTCAAACAGTATCACCAATAAATCTAAATCTGTTTCTTGATACCCACCAGAAGGAGATTATAAAATCGTAGCAGTGGGTATGTGACTTGGTCCTACTGATCTAATTGATTACTTGGGTAAAAACTTCAGAAAAATCATTTTTTATTAAGTCTCAGTAAACTGCAAGGTTGGATGCCAAGTGTTTTAAAGCAACTGAATAACATAAACTCTGAAAAATCTTCTCTGAGTTATTTCAAGGGAAAGAATGTTTATAGAAAGAAGAGATTTTTAGCACAACTACGTGTATGTAGGAGAAACTATAACTATAAACGCTGCTGGAAATACAGCTTTACTAAACTGAGAAAAGTCAAGTCAATAAATAAGCTTTAATGACCTACTAGGTACCTACACCTATAGGAAGGGCACAGGGCTGCATCATGGGAATGAGGCCGACTGCTCTCTGTCTTTCCTCTTAGAAGAGGGCTACCTCCAGCAGGACAGCATAAAGAGCTCCACTGACCTGTTCCCCAGTGAAACTGGTGGAAATGATTAAAAACAATTTAAAGTCTCTGGAAATAGTCCTATGTATAAACAGCAGAGGAAGAAACATATGTTCAAGAAAACCTAGAAAACTTTGTTAAGAAAGACTAGAGTTCACGGTATCTGAGCAAAAACCTTCTTTCCTTCCCCACCTCCTAGCTCAGCAAGACCGAGGCTCCACTCCTGACTGCTGCCCTCAAGAACACAGGGCGCCCTCTCCTGCCAGCTCCCAGTTAGAGGGCTTCTTCCCGGAGGGAGCAAGGCTTCAGCATTTCTCATCATGCCCCAAGCTACTCGTTGCTGATGCTCAGTCTCAGTTGAATCCAGTCGAGAGATGGGGACTCCCTTCCTCCACCCAGGCCCCATTTGTGGAATGCAGGTTCTACCTTGGGCACAGCATGCTGAGAATACTGATGCCCTCAACACTCTTGCTGGCTCATGGCATCGTGGTTCCACGGCAGGAGAGGCAAGCTGGGAGGACCTCAGGCTACTAGCCTCTCCTCTCCACACCCACACACAATAAGCACTCAGGTCCTAGAGCAGAAGTGTCACTCAGAGAGCAGCTCGTCATTGTCCCCACCTCTAGCTCCAGAGCCCTGGCTAGGTGATTATGCCTGAGAGGGAGAAGCAGACTATAAAACAGATACCTCTTAATATCTTTGCAAAGGAACTAACTTCATTTGCAACAGAGAGTGAAGAAGTTCAAAGGTGCTCTCAAGAGGAGAGGAGGTTGTGATGAGAGGAAACTTGGGAGGAGATCTGTGGCTTTAATGAAGATACAGCCTGGACTTCAGGCTGGCTAGCTGGTAGCATAAAATCATGGAATAAAAGAGCTGAGAGCAGCCCCCCATCCTCTACCGACCCCCCGCCCGGGGTCAGAGCAAACATCAAACACCAACCTCAGAAACTATGTCCTTCTGCGGAGCCACAATTTGACTGGATTTGTTTGTAGAGCAATTTATGCCCAGGGCATTGTTGAAAACAACAGAGCAGTCAATGGCATGTACACGTGGATGTGATCAGGGAAAGGAAGAAAGAGAGCCCTGCCCAAACCACTGTCATCCCAGGGTGACTGGGCTCACCCAAAGCTGCGCTTCCCTCAGGAGCAACACCAGAGGCTTCACACTGTGGATGGGGAAGGGAGCGGGGAGCAGACTCCACTACAGTGATCCAGCCAGCCACTAAAATATATACCAGCAAATAACGGTAACAAGCCCTGGAGGAGGGAGACCAGTGCCCAGAGTTGCTACATTGGTGGAGAAAAAAAGCAACAGCACAAACAACCTGTGAGAGAACACATGTCAGATTTATCAGAAGAAGACTTTAAAATAGCCATTCCAAATCTGTTCACAGAACTAAAGGAAATCATGATTAAAGAAGTGAAGGGAGATATAATGACACTGTCACATCAAATAGAGAATATCAATAAAGAAATATAAATTATGAGAAAAGAACCAAGTGGAAATTCTGGAGTGGAAAAGTACAATAACTGAAATTTTTAAAAAATCACTAGAGGGGTGCAACAGTAGATTTTAACTGGCAGAAAAAAATTAGCAAACTTGAAGATGGAGCAGCAGAAGTTGTGTAAGCCAAAGAACAGTGAAAAAAGAATGAAAAACAGTAGACAGAGGGGCTTCCCTGGTGGCGCAGTGGTTGAGAGTCTGCCTGCCAATGCAGGGGACACGGGTTTGTGCCCTGGTCCGGGAAGATCCCACATGCCGCGGAGCGGCTGGGCCCGTGAGCCATGGCCGCTGAGCCTGCGCGTCCAGAGCCCGTGCTCCACAACGGGAGAGGCCACAACAGTGAGAGGCCCGTGTACTGGAAAACAAAAACAAAAACACAAAAAACAGTAGACAGAGTCTCAGAGAAATGTGAGACACCATCAAGTGCATCAGCAAACACATAAAAGGAGTAAAAGAAGGAGAGGGGAGAGAGAGGATCAGAAAAAATATTCAAAATACAATGGTGAAAACTTCCCAAATTTTTTGAAAAACAATAATCTACATATCCAGGAAGCTCAATGAACTACAAGTATGATTAAAAAACAGAGATCCACAAAAAGACATATCACAGTGTCTGAAATTCTGAAAATCAAAGACAAGGAGAATATCCTGAAAACAGCTAGAAAAATGACTTAGCACTTACAAAAATAACACAATAATATGAATAGCTGACTTGTCAGCAGAAACAATGGAGACCAGAGATAGTGGACAGCATTTAAAATTCTCAGTAAAAAATCATCAACCAAGAATCCTATATCCAGTAAAGCTATCTTTCAAAAATGAGGTGAAATAAAGACTCTCCAAGATAACAAAAACTGACAGAATTGTTGCTAGTAGGACCACCTGATAAGAAATAACTAAAGGAAGTTCTCCAGGCCGTAGGGAAGTGACCCCAGATGGTAATTCAAATCTACATGATAAAACAAAGAGCACTGGTAAAGGTATAAAAACCAGTATAAATGTATATTTTCTCATTTTTTCTGACAGATGTTTTAAAAAGCAACTATATAATAATATGTAAATATCATAATGTTGGGCCTATAACATATAGAAATGTAACATACGTGTATTACACTTGCCAATAATAGCACAAAGGTGGTGGGTAGGAGCGAAACTGTTGGGATAAGGAAATTACTGCAAATGGTAAAGCAATAATTTTAACAATGTATTACTAGGTTTGTAACACTGATAGATGTAATATGTATAACAATAATACCACAAAAGGAGGGGAAGGGAATAGAGCTTTATAGGAGTAACATTTATATACATCACTGGAATTAAGCTAATATAAATTTGATACTGATTTTTATGAGTTTAGATATATATGATAAACCCTAGAGTAACCTCTAAAAACATAACTAAAAATATACATGCAAAGAACATAAAACAAATTAAAATGTTATTTTTTAATTTATAATGTGATAGTGATAAGACCTTAAAACTTAAAAACAGGTGAGGAGAGGCTGGGGCTCCTCTTAACATGGTTGAGTTTCTCCCAAGAAGACCGGATTCTGAATGTGTAGTATTTTCAAAGCTCCTCCAAATACCATCCTTTCATCTTGTGCTAAGAAACAGTCTTATTTTTATGTAAAAAATGCCAAGTGGGAGACTGACTTACAAATACTTTTAAGTAATTTAGTAAACATAGTTTTATTCACATCTTATTTGACTTTAAACATAGAATAGGCAGATGCTGTATTTATCTAGTAATTGGTATGATCATCTTAACCTGTCCAACCTTTGAGAGATTTTAGGTTTATTGGATGATGGTTATCTTTCTTTTTTTCTAAAATTGGATTGTTTACCACCTTGGCATCAGCAGAAAGTTCACAACTTTGAGGACACTGACAAAAGCTAAGTGTCTACTTGGATCCTGCTCTGTCTAATATGCATTAATATTTTTGAAAGATTGAGAACTGCATAATTAACTGACTATATTTAGTACCGAAGAGTTGCTACTGACATCTGTATTGTACAGTTTTTAAAAAGCCTCTCTGATAATTCATAGAGGCAAATGCATCACTTTTCTAAAAATCTAATCATTTAGAGAAACTATTAAAATTAAGGGATAGAAACTACATGCAGAAATTAAAACAAAATACTGGGGAAAATCAAATAAGACTTAAAAGATGTGTCAAAAGAAATGCAGTCCTGAACAGGAAGTCACTATGTTATAAAGATATCAGCTCTTTACATTATTTTATAATCTTACTGTAATCAGCCCCATCCCCCCAAAAAAAACAGCTAATAGGATTTGGGGGACATTTAAACATGATTAAACATGATTTTAAAACCCATACATAAAAAAGAGATCAGTGAGAGTAACAAAAAAAGTTTGCAAAGTAATAGTGAAGTTGGGCTTGTGTTGCCAGATAACAAAATATATTAAAGAGTTACAGGACTTCCCTGGTGGTGCAGTGGTTAAGAATTCACCTGCCAATGCAGGGGACACAGGTTCGAGACCTGGTCTGGGAAGATCCCACATGGCGCGGAGCAACTAAGCCTGTGCGCCACAACTATTGAGCCTGCGCTCTAGAGCCCGCGAGCCACAGCTACTGAGACCGTGTGCCACAACTACTGAAGTCTGCATGCCTAGAGCCCGTGCTGTGCAACAAGGGAAGCCACCACGATGAGAAGCCCGCACACCAAAATGAAAGAGTAGCTCCCGCTCGCCGCAACTAGAGAAAGCCCGCACCCAGCAACGAAGACCCAACACAGCCATAAATAAATAAATAAATAAATTTATTTTTAAAAGTTACAATTACTAAAGTAGTATGAACTAGTATAAGAGGAGAACAGATAGATAGTCACAAAAAAGACCAGAAAACTATCCAACAGGCCTGGGTGTAGTATAAATATAGATAAGGATACTATGAATCATAGGGGAAGTTTTGTCATTTTCAATAGTGTTAGGATTTCCCTGCGTTCTTTGAAAACTTGATCTTTATTTCATATTATTCACCAAAATGTACATTAAAGAATTAATATAAAAAATAAAACCTAGGGCTTCCCTGGTGGCGCAGTGGTTGAGAGTCTGCCTGCTGATGCAGGGGAAACGGGTTTGTGCCCCGGTCTGGGAAGATCCCACATGCCGTGGAGCGGCTGGGCCCGTGAGCCATGGCCGCTGAGCCTGTGCATCCAGAGCCTGTGCTCCGCAACGGGAGAGGCCACAACAGTGAGAGGCCCACATACCGCAAAAAAATAAAAATAAAAATAAATAAAAATAAATAAATAAAACCGAGAAATAACTAGGGCAAAATATAGATGAATATCTGTTCTCTGTGCAAGAAAATACTAAGCACAAAATCAAATGAAGAAAGCAGGAAAAAAAGATTCATAGGTCAAATACAGAAAATTTTAAAACTTCAATATGTTGAAAAGTGTGAAAGTAGGAACAATATTTGTAACACATACAACAGAGGGTTAATACTTAAAGTTTAAAGAAAATTTAGTAAATCAATATGAAGGCAATACATTTGTAGGAAAATGGCAACAGACATAACAGATGGTTCACAAAAGAAGCAACATAAGTGGCCAAGTTATAAAAAGAAAAGCTCAAGTTCCCTGTAATCAAGAAAATGAACATTAAACCAACTGTATATCATTTTTGCAGGTAGGATGTTTTTCATTGCAAATTACAGAAAACCTGAATAAATGTAGCTCAGAAAATTAGAACGTTTAGTACCTCATACAAGAGTCTGGTCTAGACGCAGTCCCTGGTGGTTAATTTGGTGCCTCACCACACTGTCAAGGACTCACTTTTCTCATCTTCCCCTCTGTCATCCTCTGCACACTCTCTTGTCCTCTATGTATGCGCCCTTATGGTCACTCTCTGGGTGCAGAAGCTCTTTCCAGACATCCTCTTCCACTTCAAGAACTGGAAAAATGTACAGTTTTCCTTTCTGTGTCTCTTTTAATCAAAGAGGAAAACATTTCCTAGATGCCCTCAAGCAGATGTCCCCTCAGTTCTACTGACCAGGACTGTGTGAAGTGCCCATGACTAACTTAGTCGCTAGAAAGGGATATGGAATTCACCACCACTGGCTTAAACTAGCTAAGATTTATCCCCTGAGTCTGAATTAAATCTTATAGGCTGCTAGTAGAGTATAAACTGATGCCAACTTCCCAGGCAAAACATCAAAAGCATTAGAACTACATATGCCCATTAACCCACAATTCTACTTCTTCCAGAAGAAATGCTCTTAGACGGGCTCATAGATGTAGCTAGAAGGCTGTTCATCACTTAGGTGTTTCTAAGAATAAAAAAAAAAATCAGAAACAAGTCACATGTACAAAAATAAGACGTAGGTTAAAGAACTAAGGATGTCATTACAAGGTGGAGTACTCTGGAACCATCAAAATTATGTTTCATATCTAACTATTTATATGGACATATACTCATGTTCTATTCAGTGGGGAAATGATGCTAAAATATTATCCCATCTTTTTAATATATATGTAAAAGTCTGGAAGGATATATACCAATATCTTAACAATGATGTGAGTATACTAAATTTAACTTTTTTACTGTACTTGGGAGGAATTTCCAACATTTGCTATAACAAATGTTATTTTTATAATTAAAATGGAGATAACTTTAAAAAGGAAAAATATTTAATATTGTTACATTCTTTCCTTTCACAGATGAGATGAAGGATCTGATAACTACATTAGCCTGGGATGTTTGCCTCAGTGCAGAAGAGATGGGTTTGGCTCAGAGCTGCCTTGCTCCTGGCGCCAGGAGGTGCCTGTAGGGGGCCAGAATTCCAGCAGAGGGCCCTGTGCCTAATAGAGAGGATGACTCAGGCTCTTTCTGCCTGGGGTGCACCATTGTTTCCTCAGCTGATTCTCTCTCCCTTGTTCAGGTCTTAAAATGAAATAGGAAAGTGGCTTTGCCTTATTTTTAAGTGGAAATGTAACTAGGCACACACACATAGCTTATTCTGAGAACCAGCTGGAAGCAACAGAAAGGAGCTGAGGGAAAGAATCTACAGCGATGTCTAGCAATTTTGCTTTATCATTAAACACTACAAACCTCTGCCCTTCTTTCACCCTCCTTTCTGCGTGAAGTTCAGAGCCAATATTTCATTAACTGCAGAATCTCTCTATTTGGGAGAGTTTCAGTCACAACCACAAGGAGAGCTTACAACTACTGCCCACTTACTTTGTGCCACCTTGCTAAATTCTTTGCACATTTTATTGCATTTAATACAGATGACTAGCTTGGGAAGGTGATGCTATTTTTATGCTCTTTTCACTGAACAGGAAGCTGGTAACTGTTCTTTTCTTTTGGTAACTTTTTTCAGGTCACAGGGCTAGTAAGTAGCAGAGGTCAGACTGTATCCTTATCTGTCAGGCTCTGAAGCAGAAATTGTCCACCTCTTTACCATGTTGCTCTTTAAACTGAAGGAGAAGGGATTTAAGGTCATGATATGAAGCTGAAGAGCAGGGTCAGAGAAGGTATCTGTGACCTATATACCTCCCAGGGAAGTGTGCATGAGAGCTGGCTGTGAAAGATGGAGCCTTTATGTTAGGGATAAGAGGAGTGTGTTCAAGAGTGTGCACGTGTGTGTGTGTGTGTGTGTGTGTGTATGAGCACTGGGCCTGTTTCACGTGGGTGAGGTACTCAAGTGTTTTATTTGTCCTTGGATCTTAGAAGGAGAAGCAAATTAAATTGCAACTACATTTCTCAAATTCTATGGACAATTTCTCATTTTAAGCATCCATTCTGCAACTCTTGGCCCTTGATTCAGAGTTGTGAGCTGTGACCCTATAATCAAGGGTTTTCCCATGTGCTCCTCTAAACACGCACACACACACACACACACTCTCACACACTCTTACACATGCTCACTCACAAACCAGGACTTGTCACTTTAAATCATTTGGGTCCAGGAAGGGTGAATTTATAAGCCTTAATGAGGTCTGAACATGGGTGGGCTCTCTCTGATCTCCAGGGCCCATTATCTTATGGTAGAAGTTTCCTTCATAGGTTTTCATTTTAAATGCTAAGCCTAGAGGCAAGTTAAGAATGAAAGTCACCATGACCACCATCCATACAACAGCTTTTGTGAAACACCTACTATAATACAGAAACAGAAATGATGTAAGAATGACCTTCTCATACATTTTCTCTTTCTCTCTCTGTAGATACATATATAAGTGTGTATATATATATATATCTCCTTATATATTGTATTTTTATATTCTCATATATTATATATATAATACATATGACCTTCCTATATATTATATATCTCTGAACTTCTGAGTGTCTTTGTATGACTATTAACTTAGTGTTCTACAAGTATGATTTGCAGTAATGTCTTTCCAGATTTCCTGAAAAAAATCTGGAAACTGGTCTAGGTAGCATTTCTAGGTGAGCCATAATAAACCTTTATATTTTAAGATGGAGGAGTTTTCGTTCATTGTCTCATGGTAGTTATTTGGGGGCTAAATCCTTAATTATCATGACTTTACTATTAGAAGACCTTGTTCTAACCATTGTCAGACGTCCACACACACTTAGCATCTCCCGAGATCACTGTGTCCTACTGGGCAACAGTTTCTGTTGTGAAGAAGCAACTGTCTATCATTGCTGTTACATTTACTTTACTTTCAGTCCTGAAAGCCAATAAAATATGTTAAGATATTATATTCCCAACTTCATCCCACAACTTATTATTTTTTTAATAAAGAAAAAGTTTGGAAAAGCAGTTTACTAAAGAGGAAGAGCCAATAAATGTGTGAAAAGAATCAAAGATATGCAAATTAAAAGAAGATTGATATACTATTTCCATCTTTCAAGTTGGCGAGTTTTTTAAATGACTATACCACAGTTAACAATGGTTAGGAGAAACCAGAATTCACCAGACAGGAGTATAAACTGATCTGGTATCTCTGATGGAAATTTGACAAGATGCAACAAAAGCCCTAAAATATGTGTATATCCTAGAACCCCAAACTTCTGCATCTAGAAGTTTTTATAAGAACATAATAGCAATATGTACATATATATATGTTTCAAGATCTTCATCAAAGTGTCACTTAGAATATTTTAAAAATGGAAATAAATTTCAAACAGTCAATGAAGTCAACTTTTGACAACATACAGCTATTAATTAGGTAGAATAGAATATTCACAATATTTCACTCAGTGAAAAAAAAGGGCTACAAAATATTCTATATGTTATCATCCCATTTGATTTTATGTAATACTGTGTGTGTGTAAATAGAGGGTGGTAAGGGCGGAGAAACAGGTTGGAAGAACAGATGCCAGAATATTACCTAAGGCTTTCTCCATGTAATGGTCTTAGAAGTGATTTAAGAATTGGCTGAAGGGGCCTCCCTGGTGGCGCAAGTGGTTGAGAGTCCGCCTGCCGATGCAGGGGATACGGGTTCGTGCCCCGGTCTGGGAGGATCCCATATGCCGCGGAGCGGCTGGGCCCGTGAGCCATGGCTGCTGAGCCTGCGCGTCCGGAGCCTGTGCTCCGCAACGGGGGAGGCCACAACAGTGAGAGGCCCGCATACCGCAAAAAAAAAAAAAAAAAAAAAAAGAATTGGCTGAGGAAAGTTGTAAGACCAAAATATTATTTAGTGGTGCAATTTTCTGTATTAAAATAACCAGTTGTTCAGTGACTTTAGTGATCCACTCAATGCTTTTTGGAAAGCTGATATTTAGTTTCCTGCAATTGTAAATCCGGATACAGGTTCACACAAGTCCTGACGTCAGGGTCTCAGTCAATAATAGTATTAAGACTGGCCAGCCCCTTCACTGAAGTCCTTTGTAGTAATAACAGCTACGGAGGGATGAATACTTAACATATCCTGGATTCAATGCTACTGGTATATATATATATATATATATATATATATATATATATATATATATATATATATATATATATATATATAAATTCATATTATCCTTTCACTAACCCTCTGATCTAGGGATAATCAATCCCCATATTCTGAAAACCCCAAGCTTAAGAGAGGTTAGGAGGCCTGCCCAGGTCACATATTCAGTGGGTACCAGAGCAGGCATTAAAATCCAGCTCTGCGGCTCTATACCCTTATATATAACCTATCTGTAACACAGCCTCCCATCTACAAGTCCACTGTCGGACCGCAAGGAAACTTCAGGGCAATCATCTCATTAGCCCTTCAACTCCATTACTCTCCCAAAGCACGCTAGCTTCCTGCTCTTCTTCTGGCCAACTGAAAGTTAACTGAATACTAGAGATAATCTAACAAATACCTAGTGAACAAAGAAGAAAAGTGATACATTTGCCAAAATTCTTCAGGTATGTGTTTATAAAAACATGTGTATTGGAAATAGGAAAGAGGCCCAAAGAAGCTAATGTGTTTTGCATAAAGATCATATTCCTGTACCTCGGAGCAAAGCAAATATTGGTTTATACACTGCCTAGAGAGCCTTCGGGGGAGAAATTAGCATAAAAACCATTTGCTTCCTAAATACAAAGCTTAACCCACAAAATATGGCTGAAATAAAGATGGCACAGTGAAATAAATCTGACAGAAAACATCTCTGAGATGTCTTGGGAGAAACAGAGGAAACCTAGAAGAGTTGGTCAAACTGTCCAGTAATCTGGTGTGTGGTCCCCTGAGGCCTGCTGCGTTGCTCTTCACTTTGCTGGCTTGCCCTGCAGTGAGCTCTTACTGAACCAGATAGGGGCAAACCATGATCTGGGCAGGCTGCCTACAGAGCCAAGGCATGTCACCAGGAGGAAAAAGGAATACACGCTAGACCTAAAAACAGCTTGGCAAGACCAAAACGCTGATCATTCTCAAGGGCCCTTTGGCATTCACAAAACTTGATCCTGCCCCCAGGACCTAGTTTTGTTTTTTTTTTTTTTTTTGCGGTACACGGGCCTTTCACTGTTGTGGCCTCTCCCATTGCGGAGCACAGGCTCCGGACACGCAGGCTCAGCGGCCATGGCTCACGGGCCCAGCCGCTCCGCGGCATGTGGGATCTTCCCAGACCGGGGCACGAACCCGTGTCCCCTGCATCGGCAGGCAGACTCTCCACCACTGAGCCACCAGGGAAGCCCCCAGGACCTAGTTTGAAACAATATAAGAAGAGCAGTTCTCTAGCATGTGCCCCCTGGCAGATCTATAATTGCTCACTGTCCTGAAGTTCAGTCATGTTATGCTTGTACCAGAACAACCAGTCCAAAGCTAAGAAGGCCTTGAGTCCTAGTATTTCTCTGAATGGGCTACAGGTCTGGATCAGGTAAGGGAGTGGAGGTGGGAGGTGGGCTGGGAGCCAGAATCCTGGCCAAACTCTGTGAGGACCCCCAGCCTTGAAAATCCCTTTGGTCTTTCATCGCTTTGTCTTTTACACCAGCACCTCACACCACTACGGGCTGGCATTGTTGTCCTCATCCTACATTCAGCCAAGAGGAAAAGCAGGTAAGACGAAGGGATAGAATTTCCCAGCTCCTGCTCAAATCCATTGTCTACCAGGGAGCAAATGTAGCCTGCTGACCACAGACTTGGCAAAGAGATGCAGACTAAGAACTGTTGCTCTGCATCCGTCTCTAACAACCCTGGGAAGAATTCCCAAACAGCATCATTTATAAAAGAACCAGCAAATGACCTTTTCCTGACATAGCCCACAGCTTGTCACAAAATCCATACGTGCTATTCCAAAAATCATTTTAATTTTATACGTTTTATATGTTTTCCTCTTTAATGACGCTATTTGGATAATTTAGATTTTAGAAATATAAGTGCTTTAAATACTCTAAGATAGCTTTATGTGTATGTTTCTGTGGCTGCTGTTAAAATTATGCTGTGCTCATCTTTATGGCTTTAAAACACCTTTACTCTACTATGCTACTGATCAACATGTTCCCAGGAAGCAATCTGAATTACACCAAGAAAAACTGGATTGGAATTTAGCAAACTTCAACTCATTTTTCTTATGGATTGTGAAGGAAATATAAAATAAGTATTCTATAAGACTTTTGTAGAAAGAATTGATTTTCAATTAGTCAGAAAACAGAAGAAAATAAGGGTGCTTTCCTCAGAGTGCAAAGGATCAACCAAGTAAGCAAATGAAGCTCTAATTAAGCTTCACAAGATGTTTACTCTAAGACCTAGTTTTTTCATCCGTAAAATGAGAATAATAGCTGCTGCCGCATGGAGATCAAATTTTAAAAGAGGTACCTAGCCTTTCAAGCACTTCTTAAAGGCTCACCAGCATCACCAGCATCACCATCATCAATCATCACCATCATTATTGCCATTTTTCATTTCAAGCGTACGTACTTACAGACAACACTGAACCAAGGAAGATGGGAATGGTGTGCTACGGGAAGTCGGGTGGTTAGAGGGTTAGGACCATGAGGCAAGACCCATATTCTGTAGGTAGATTGTTGGATCTTTTGATCACATATAGTACATCGAACCTCAGAGAGGTGTTTTGTAAACAGGTACATCTAGTCACATGAAGGTCTCGATAAAGTCATGGTCTGCTCATCAAACTCACGGGTCTCTACCTGAAATACACCTATCTCTCAGGTAGTACACTGATTGGTACTAGGAAGCCAGCTAAGTGGCTGAGTTGGTCCCTCTAGCCACCATCTGTCCGTATCTCTGGATGCAGGAAGTCGTGAGGGCCATATTTTCACTGGGTACAGATGGAGCCTACTCTAAAAGACACAATTTATAAACAGGCACCCAAGTCCCTTGAAACTCTGCTTATTGCTATGTTGTGATCCAAGTTACTTCCCCTTGAAGAAAAGCCTTAGTCCTCTCACACATAGATTCCTATGGACTTTTTTCATTTGCCATTCATTCATCTACCATTTTATTGAGTTTTCTCTTTGTGTAAGGTAGCGAGCTAATTGTTGGACCTATGGACTTACAGGGATCAAGGAATAGTGTCAAGGAGTCACTTGGGGGAGCAGGAGACACTTCATTACACTATCCCTTGGGGTTGTGGGGTACCCACTTTCAGAATCATCGGTCCCTCTTATGCCTATAACCACAGGCAGCTCCTTATGAATGTCCCAGGCCTGAATCCTGCATCCCTCCATTCTATGAGGTCAGATGAGGGTTAGCTATTCTTATAAGGTAGGCTTTTTAACTTCTCAAAAAGTGGAATGTACAGGTGGCTATGGTACCCACTTATTGGGAATTGAGAGTTTTTTGCAGGCAAGGCTTTGAAGGCCTATCGGTGCACACAATGTGACTCACTGCAGTGGTCAAATAAAGAAGAGCTGCATATAGCTTCCTGCCTCTGGATGTGTGGTGATACGTACACTTAAGAGATGGGATCAGGGTGCTGGTATGAGAAGGCGAATTGATAACGATGGCATTAAGAGCTTCATCATCCTTGCATGAAACGTTTATGGTCATCCTTTGGAAAGAATGATAAAGTTTGCCCTTTGCAAGGCTAATTTTTGGCATAAAAATATCACACAGCTTGTGGAGCTGGAACTGGACAGCGATTCTTGAAAGGGAAAGATTTTTAAGGAGGTGAAGTGAAATCAGAGGCTTACATTCACTCTGACATGGGGGCTGTCTGAACACCCAATCCTTGCTTGGCAAGAACATCCCTAGTGAGTCACCTTGTGAGTGCGCTGATTAACGCCTCTCAGTTGCAGCAGATGAAGGATACACGTCACCATATGAGTTAAGTCACTCAGAGCTCATGAAAATAATCCTTTTGAGAGACTAGAGAACTAAGGAGGGCAATTAAACAGGCAGGCACAACAGCACCAAAGTCCTATGTGTTTGAGAAAGTCACCTTGCTGGGGTTCTTAGTCATAAATTACTTTTTATAAACCCAGTCCTTTTCTTTGCCAGAATGGCCAGCATAACTCAGAAATGGCCTCATGTAAGAAAGAATCTGCATAATCACCAGGTAAAGCATACAGAGCCCTTAGCATGAGGCATTTGCTACATTGCAGGGAGTGGTGGTCTTATCATTATCATTTCTATTTCACATGTGGGTCAATCATGAAAACAGAGCCTCTACAACTATTATGAGAATAAAGGATTTAGTGGAAGAATCATTGTTCATACAAATGGTGATATAGGAAAATTAAAACCTTGAAGTAGGCGTCAGAGAATCAGAGTCACAAGCCACACGCACCTGACACACTGGTGAAGGCGGACAGGTCAGAGCTTGTAGGAAAACATGAGAACCTGTGCGCACCTGGCTGTCAACAAAGGGCTACAAAGGGGAAGTTCTTGGAGAGGGCTGGGAAACTCCTGCTCTGTAGAATCAGCTGCCCCTTAGGAATTCACCTGCAGCCGGTGACCAACCATGTGGGAGTGCACCTGAGGCTGCTGTTGGGTGGCAGAAAGAGATGAACTGCATGAGCAACAGGAAGAGAGCAGGGGCTGGCTGAGGCTTCCCAGGCACCTGGGCATCATTCGTCATCGTGCCTGACTGCTCCCCCTCTGAGAGGACAGCCTCTGCTTCACTTCCACTTCCCAAATCTCATATAAGTTTCTCTGGTGGCCCTAACTCAGGATCACATGGCGAAGGAAGTCCCGGGAAATGTTCCCTGCCTTACACAGGAGAGGCAGTGCCAAGTTAATTAATAGAACAATGTCTGTCTTAGAGTTTCAATGACACACATGGGCTCTGGAATGAGACTTCCGAACATGGCTCTACCACTTACCAGCTCTGCCAGCTAGACACGTTTCTTAACTTGGTGAAACTTCAGCTCTTCATTATAGAAAATGGAGGTTATAGAATTGATTTCAAAAGGCTGTTGGGAGGATTAAAAGAAATAAGACAGGTCAAGGGCTTTGCTCGGGAAAATGATAACAACAGCGATAATAATAGTAAAAGTAGTATACCGTTTGCCTTGTAACAGCAAGGGTATTAAGTCCAGTATGGCCTTCTCCACTCAGTACTCTAGAAACTGGCCAGGACTGTACTGATTGGTAGCTAGAGCAGTCTGGTGCACTCCATATTCACTCTTTGACAAGATGCCATGCTCTGTAGGAGAATATATTTTATCCTATTCTTTTAAGCATGAGCCCTAGCCACTAAATTGCATGAGGAAATGTGCTTGGATGCCAAGAAATTCCTTTGGGCTAGCTGTGTGCTCAGAGTGACCTACGGAGAAAGTGGGGATGACTCTCAAAATGACTTGAGAGATGCCACAGAGAGGCTGACTCACTGTCAAGCTAGACCTGAGGAAACTGTCTGTTTTTAACATTGTGGGTTACTTCTGATGCTGTCTAGTCAATTCAATTCTCTTCAATCCAACACCCATGTCTGAACACTTATTCTGTGTGTGTGTGTGTGTGTGTGTGTGTGTGTGTGTGTTCAGTAAGCTAGGTTTCCATTTATTAGGCAACTATTAAGTGCCAGGCACTATGTTAGGTATTAGCCGTTTGATTAGATGTCATAAATAGAAACTAGAATTTAAAGTTATTTCAATGAAAGGGATACATAAGATGTAGTTCTTTCCCTCAGGAAGCTCATAATCTACCATATTGGGCCAGGAGGTAGAGGGAAAACATATCATGTAGATTATGAGAAGTATTTTATAAGTGGTACAAACACTCTGCCATGAGCCCTGGATGAAGGAAGTGCACACATTCAAGTGTCAGCCCATGTGTTACCTTCTCAAAAAGGCTTCTGTCCAAACTAAGGCAGTCCACCTCCCTCTGTCACAATACTCTCTTTTCTTCCCAGCCGTTACTACAATTGGTGATTTTAAAAACCTTTACTTTCTTTACTATTGTCTCTTTCAACTGGAAGATAAAATTCCACAAGATGAGAGAATTTATCTATTTTGTTTGACACTAGTTCTTCAGGGACTAAGACAGTGCTTCTCACTTAAGAAATGTTCAATAATATCTGTTAAATAAATGAACATTTAATTGATAGGATCAGAGACTTTGTAAAAGAAGTGGCATCATTCAAAATGTTTCCTAAAAAAGGAAGGATTTCAACAAGTAGGGTTTGGAGTTAGAGTAGAGGGGTCGTCCTGGCAGAAAGGAGCAGAGGTGGATGCCTCAGTTCTCAAGGAAACGGGAAAGTCGGATACGCACACGTCCTGGGGAATGAATGTATGTGTTAGTTTAAAGAAAATGTCACCAAAGTGGGCTATGGTTGAAAGGATAGCTGAGTTTCATGTCAGGAACTCACTAGCCCTGTAGACAGATTCATTCTCCTTGGGGGACTCACACAGGAGCCCAGAAGGTACCAAGCTGCCACATGAGGTACATGAGCTCCCTGATGGGAACAAACTGTTCCAGCTAGAATGCAACAATTCACTCCCTGCCTGTGGCAGAGGCTGTAACTCCTCACTGAATAGCCAGTAACTAAGCATCTATTTTTTTGGGGGGGTGTCATATGAATTAAGAATGGGAGTGCTTTCCCTTTGGTACCTCTCTCTGTCATCTATCTGAACAGTCAGAAGCAAAAGACTCCAAGATGGTGCAACAGCAGGATGGAAGAGGCCTTGGTCCTTGAGCCACTGCCTGTAGAAAAATCACTCAGGAAGTCCCCCATCCACATCAGACTGATGTGAGAGACAAACCTTTGTTGTTGTAAGGCTAAGACGTGGGGGTGATTATTCTACTGCAGCATGGATGAGACTAGCCACCCTGATGAAGACACTCTTTAAAAAAAAAACTTTTACCCTTTGTTTCTTTTTTGGGGGGTTGGGGGAGGCAGGAGCTCAGCTTTGATTGAATCTTCATATATACTATAATCATAATGTGCAGCCACTTAAACAATTTAGCCAATCAAACTAATGACCCTGCTTTAAACCTACTGTTCCCATTCAAACTTGGCACATTACAATATAATATTAGTAATATACAGTATTGATTTGATCACAATTTCCCATAACAGTAGAGTCAGTAGACCTCTATTTAGGAAGTGAAGCTTAAAACACTTGCTATTTTAAGGATTACAGAATCTGATTTGGGTAAGAACTGTCATATTTCTCCACATTTTTAACTACCTCCACTTCCTCCTCTGATGTCTATATTGACCATTATTTCAGTTTCTGGTTAATATAAACAATTCCCAACTGAATTATGAAGTTAGATGGGAGAAGAGAGGTGAGAAGTCAAGTACAGCAGGAATTTGTGTAAAATTCAGGGACCCTGCTACTCCAGGGGGCATTGCCCACTAGAATGCTATGTGGAAAATACATCCTAGAGGACAGTTCTCAAGACGGCTTGCATGGAGTGTTCCAGGATGTGCTGAACACAGAGAACCATGCCTCTCACAGTTGTACAGTCTGGTGGCAATGTGAGGAATGTAGCAATAAGCCAAAGCCCATAATGAGTTATAAATGCCAACCCCCTCAAATATGAATGGATCAAATTAGAACTTGGTCTCTGAGCGGAATAAGCATTTATTCAGAGAAAGACAGAGGCTGATTAATGCACCTGATGGAGTATCATTTTCTGAAGATGGAATAACATCTGACCTCAGACCCTCTGGCTCATTTGAGTTGTGTGCCTTTGCATTTCCATTTAACATGATTTTCAAATAATTGATGAGGTTATTCTAGATATTGGTTCAATAACTGCATAAGCACTTAATGTTGAATTTAGGGAAAAAATTACATGAACATAAAAATTTATATTCATTTAAGCCTCGATTGCTCTCCTCAGAGTTTAAGTAAGCAAACCTCTAACTCCCAGGGTTTAAAGCTCCTTCTGATGTGAATTTTTCAGTGGATATGTGTGTGTATATGTGTATATAAACCATGTTCACTACGGAAAAGTTAAACGAAGTAGGAAAAAAATATGCAAAAGTCATCCAGTATTCTGCCATCCAAAGCTACCTACTGAACATTTTTCTGTATATTTTACAGAATTATAATTATATTTAAAACATATTATATTGTAAAGAAAGTTTGAACGTCACATTTTTCTTTTCACAGTACACACTGTGCTTTCTCCCAAATCTTTAAAACCCTTTAAAAATGTTTTTAAAGTCTGCATAATAGTCCACACTATAACTGGGTCAACATTTATGTAATCCTATATATCCTTTTTACTGCATATTTAGATTTTTTTTAAAGTATAGCTCATTCACTGTTACAAAAACTAGTTTGTTATAGATCATCATGTTTATACATAACTATATTTCCTGTGTTTTAAATTACTAACCTAGGATATATTCCAAGAGGTGGACCATTGAGTCAGAGGACATAGTCCTTTATTGAAATATATTTTTGGCCATACCAATATATTTCTGAATATAAAAAATAATTATGGGGCTTCCCTGGTGGCGCAGTGGTTGAGAATCCGCCTGCCGATGCAGGGGACACGGGTTCGTGCGCCGGTCTGGGAAGATCCCACATGCTGCAGAGTGGCTAGGCCCGTGAGCCATGGCCGCTGAGCCTGTGCGTCCGGAGCCTGTGCTCCGCAACGGGAGAGGCCACAACAGTGAGAGGCCCACGTACCGCAAAAAAATAATAATAATAATAATAATAATTGTGGAGTATTATAATAACCCATGCTCTATGTACCAGAAGATAATCACTGCTAATACGTTTACCTTTTTTACTGATACATATATTTCTTCTCATGTGCAAATACAAACTCAATTAAGAATGGTATTAGGACTAAGTAATTACCTCTTATACTAAAATTTTCTGAGGCCCCTCTTATCCTAGCATCCAGGATCCCAGGGTTGGGGCAGGTGGGGCGGGGGGGAATGAATGTCCAACCATAGGACAGGACTGGATTTGCACATGAAGTAAAGGGGACACATAAGTGGACCATGCTGGCTGTGTTTAAAGCAATCTGCTTTGAGCCCGCCGTCTCCCTCCCTTACTCCTCCATATTCAACATTCTGCTCTCAGAGCCTCATTAGAAAGGGCCTGCCACTTCACTTCCCAATGTATTCTGCCAAGCAGGATTGGACCCTCTCCAGATACCATCAGATTCATAGAAATCAATGTGGTGGTGGTTGACCATTCCCAGAACAATCACTTTAGAGACCCCTGAATATATAAAATCAGTAGCAAGGCAAGTCACCACAATCCACACAGCTAAATCACTCCCAAACACCCTCATTTTTCTCTCTAAACAATTGTGATAAGAATCCAAGTTGACAGAATCTCCTTTAGGTGCCTCATCTGAGCTCCAGAAGGGCCAACACTTGATTCAGACCCATCTTGTTCCACAGTAGTCAAGGCTTCGGAACTCAGATAACAAAGCCAGAGCTCCAGATATAGAAGGAGAGAAGCCAGGTGGGAAAACAAGCACTCCTACTCTTGTGAGAGTGGCCACTTGTGTGTCTGGTGGGGTAACTGCATCAAAGTCAGTCACTGACCATTGACCACCATATCTCTACCAGCAGGCAGTGGTTGATGTCCCCTCGAGAGGCATGACCAGTGGCAGGCTAACCTGTCAGCCAGGGGCTGTAATACATCCGTGGCATTTCCCCCTACATGTGAGGTGCTGAGGTGAGGAATGGATGGATTAAAATACAGTGTCCTGGGTGTATGTGGGAAGGAGCATGGTTGCAAGCATAACTCCCATTGTCGGAAATACAGGAGCAGACTGAGCTACAGTACGGAACCAGACAGGATATGCTGAGGGAAGAGAATGGAATGGGGATGATTAGAGAAAGCTTCATTGAGAAGTAAGTCTTTACAAAGTATTCAAAAATAAAGAGGAAAGGGAATTCTGCTTCTGAAAATGAGAGATTAAAGACCAACCTCCCCACTGAGAACAAGCAGAAAATGTGTGTGTGTGTGTGTGTGTGTGTGTGTGTGTGTGTGTCTTAGCAGATCCCCATATGTTTCAAAATTAGCAGGCATGGTTCCATATAAATCATGGGTCAATATGGAAATTATAGTAGAAATCTGAAAATATTTAAACAAAATAATAAAAAAGAATAACATCAGAATTGTAACATGAAGCTAAAGGTGTACTTGAGACACATTAACGGCCTGAAATACATATAAGTGGGGCAGAGGAAGAAGGTTATAAAATCCGAAGTCTAGGCATTAACAAAAGGTTTTCTCAAAAAAATTAGAAAAATAAAAGTAAATTGAATCCAAAGTAAAAGGAAGTGAACAATAAAGGTACGAGCAGAAATCAATAAAATAAAGAGAAACAGTTGGTCTTATAAAGACTAATAAATCAGATAAACCATGACGAGACAGATCAAGTTAAAAAAATTGAGAGCAGACACAAATACCAAACATCATAAATGAAAAAAGAACACCATAAGATAAGAATACTATAAGCTAATGTATGTAAATAGATTTGAACGTTTACATGAAATAGTCAGATTTCTAGAAAAGTAAAAATTTCAAAACTGACAGAAGAAGAAACAGAAATATGAATGCTCCTCTAAATATTACTGAAATTTAATCCATAATTTAAAACTTGCCCCTCACCCCCACCACCAAAATGCAGACTCGGGTGTCTCTTCATGTAAATTTTATCAAACATTTGAGAAAGGGATACAAGAATTTTTATAACAACTCTTCTTGATGATAAAAAAAATGAAACACTTCCCACCTCATTTAATGAGGCTATAATAACTCATGCACACAGCTGCAAAAATTCTAAAAAAAAAAAATTTGTTAACCAAATTCAGCAAGACAAAAAAGGGATAATACATCTTGATCACATTTATTCTAGGAATTCAAGGTTGATTTTGCATTTGGAATTGATCAATATATTTTACCACCTTCACAAAATAAAAAGGAAAAAACATATGATCAATTTTATGGATACAGTAAAAGATTTCTTAAAATCCAACATCTATTCATAATAAAAACTCTTAGCAAAACAGAAATAGAAGGGAACTTTCTAAATATCACATAGGTTATTTCTATACCTAATGGTAAAGTGTTGAAAACGTTCTCTCTGAGAGTGAGATAATGATACTTGCTATAACTACGTAGACTTCATATTATACTGAAAGTCCGTGTCATAAGGCAGAAAAAAAGATAAATGTTTAAGGATTGGAAAGGAAGACATAAAATAGTTATTTTTCACAATAGATATGATTTTGTACCTAGAAATTTCAGAAGAATCCAAAGAAAGTTTTTAGATTAATAAGTGAATTAGTAAGGTTGTCAGCTGGAAGGTCAACATGCAAAAATAAATTGTTCTTTTAAATACCAGCAAAACCAGCTCAAATGAACAATTTAAAAAGATACCACTTATGGGTCTTACTGCTTAATTTCTGTCCCCTCTCGCCCTCTGAAGGTGGGCCAGGCTTAGTGACTCATGTCTGAAGAACAGAGGGAAATGGGAAACCGGGAACTCTGCAGTGGAGAGACGCGGCAAACACCACCCTGACCAGGTGATGAAGGTTCACTTCACCAGTGTTGTCATGTGATGTCCCGTGTGCCCTGGTATGATATTACTTCTTTAACCTCTGCATTATTCTTTCAGAAAATCCACAACAGTCATATAACAAGGAGAAAAACATCAGAAACACTCAAGTTTGGGGGACTTCACAGGGTACCTGGCTAGTAATCCTCAAGATCGTTAAGGTCATGAAAAACGAGGAAAGACTGAGAAACTGTCACAGACCCCAGGAAACTAAGGAAGCATAACAACTAAGTGCAGTGTGGTTCCTTGGATTTCTCTGTAACAGGAAGAGGACGTTAATGGAGAAACTAATGAAATCCAAACAAACTCTGTTTAGTTAACAGTAATGCAAACAAAGCCTGTACTCCTAGTCAGTCTTGATAGAAGGGAAGATGACATTCATCGAGGCCAACCTCTACCTAAAGTTTGATCCCTCAACATCATCATTAAGAGGTGACCTGCCTCCTTATGATGTCAAGAAAGTCACTGCCTATAAGTAGCTGCTGACTAGGAACTTCTTCCCTATATTTTCCTAAATACTTTGGATCATGGGTTCTTATTCTGCCCTCTGGGGATGGGCATGTAGGGCTCGTGCTGAGAAGATAACACCAATTTCCAGCAATCTCCTGGATAGGTATCTTCCCAAGACTGTCTCTGAATCTTCCTCACAATTATTCCCACTGCTGACAGCTTGGGAGCCTTGGGATCTTGGAATTTATGTATAATGGGCCAGAGTGAGTGTAGAATGCAGCTTTTATTAGGACAGCTGCCAGAGTCACTCAAGTGATTTACAGCCTTTCTACGAATGCATGTGTAATTTGGGCTGCTTCTTCTTTATCCTGAAAGCTTGTAAACACCTTGTGTTGTTGTCAGGTGGGAAATACTGATTCATTTTTTATAGCGGTCTAAACAAAACATAATTTGGAAAGGAAGTCGAATTTTAGGATTATTGATACTTTGATTTTATCTGTAAGTTTTCCTTACTTCTAATATCTTAAAAGGAATTTTTGGAAGTAACTGTAGTACCTGTGTTAAGGAAAAATGATACAGTGATAAGATGCTAAAATTAACATAAATGAGTAGTGGCCTTGAAATTAATATAGGTCGTGAGTACGAATATATAGTATCTTGAAATGACGGACTGAAGACTTCATTGAAATAAGTATTCTATGGGGGGTTCGCCCATTCTGTGTGAGCGTGAAATGATCAGAGAAGAAACAGGAAGAGGTCCTCAGAGATAACCCAATCTAACCATCTCCTTTTACAGAGCAGAAAACGAGAATCCAGAAAATGGAAGGGATTTGTCTAGGTTCACACAGTGAGTTACTAATACACTGGGATTAGAACACATTTCCTACTATTCCCAGTCCAGGGCCCCTTCTGAGTGGCCTTGAGATACAGTAGAAAGTACTAGCTTCTAATCATCTATAAATAATTGGCCACTGCCAGGAATAACAGAGGAAAAATTCCCTCCTATCCTAATCCTTTCACTTTACCTTCTGGGATTACTCCCTTTTTGTCCACAGATTTTTTCTAGGTCTCATAAATCAAACAAACAAAACCAAAAAATAAAATAAAAGCTAATTAAAAAACCTTTATCTAAAAATTATTATAGTAGCTACCATTTAATGAGGGCTTCCTGTGTTCCAGTCGGTACACAATTTTACATAATCCTCCCCAAAAACCTTAATGTAGAACTTTTTCATCCATTTGGTACGGACACCTGTTGTTTTAAGAACATAGATGTCCAGAGTCAGATAATTCTAGGTCTGAATTCCTTTTTAGGCAACTTACTTGCCAACCTCAGCCTCAGTTTTCTCATCTGTACGATGGAGGTGACACTTGCTCTATGATGCATGTAAAGTAGGCAGCACAACTCCTGGCACAGAGTAATTAATGGCAATCAGTATTTATGTGATTATAAAGAAATGGAAATTCCAGAAAAAAATTACCTAGGCTGTTTAAAGTCATAAAGAGCTGGAATTTGTAGCCAAGCTTGTCTGACATTATATTATAGGTCCATACCCACGCCCACACCCACTGTAAAATGGAGACTTTTTCTCATGTAAAATAAGCCCCCAGTTGACAGTCCAGACTGCATGGTGGCTCCATGATGCTTTCAATGGCCCAGCCTCCTTCCACTTTTCTCCCCTTCCTCCTTGGTGCTTGGCCCCATCCTCAAAGTATCCTCAGCGTCACAGAATGGTCGCTGCACCATCACCATGTTCAAAAAAGGCAAAAAGAGGAAGGAGCAAAGGGAAAGAATAAAAGATGTCTTCTTTGGTGGTGTAAAACAGATAGCTAGTGGGAAGCAGCCACATAGCACAGGGAGATCAGCTCGGTGCTTTGTGACCACCTAGAAGGGTGGGATAGGGAGGGAGACGCAAGAGGGAAGAGATATGGGGACATATGTATATGTATAACTGATTCACTTTGTTATAAAGCAGAAACTAACACACCATTGTAAAGCAATTATACTCCAATAAAGACGTTTAAAAATAAATAAATAAATAAAATGATATCATGGAGATAAGTAATTTAAAAAAAAAAGATGCCTTCTTTTTATTTGGGCTCAAATACACTGGCTGGCATTGTGCATTATGCCAGGTACTGAGACACTCCTAGTTCCCAAAGCAAAAGCTTAGCAGGGAAGTTTTCCCCATGCAAGGCTATTTATTTGTCCTGGTGTATAGTATTAGGTCTAGTGGAAAGAGGAAACTGAGGGTTAAGAGCCGGGTTTCTTAGATTACACTGTCCCACCGAGTAGAACAGTCTTTGTCCCGTATTTCAGTTTATCTACCTGTGTAACGAGGAAGCTGAGTGGGATAATCTTTTAAAGCCCTGCACGGTATACTTCTCGGTGCCAATAGTTGCGGCATCCTCGGGAAGAGAAAGACGGCGCTTTGCTGCTGACCAGGTGGCCGCCTCGGGCACAGAGGAGAACATCACCGCCAGTCACACAACTGGTCCTTGGCTCTCACTGTGTACTGCAGGTCCACGTCTTGCTCTGAGCCATGGTGTCAGGGAACCAAAGTGTTCCCTGGAGCCCTCCCATACCCATCCCTACACTTCCTTCCTTCTCTATATGCCTCTAAGGCCTCCACACTTTACTGTTTGCAGCCAGTGGGGTGCAAGCCCTGGCGGCCCCGTGCTCCAGATATTTGAGTGTTCCTACATTTTCAAATCCTTTTTTCTATTCCTCACCATTGCTCCCTGCCCCCACTCTGTGATAGGACTAATCTAGTGAATTACTCACCCTGGTGGTGTTACCAGCTGACTGTGGCTCACAAAGAGCAGGAGAGGCAAAATGCCCTTTTTTTTTTTTTTTTTGCAGTACGCGGGCCTCTCACTGTTGTGGCTTCTCCCGTCGCGGAGCACAGGCTCCGGACGTGCAGGCTCAGCAGCCACAGCTCACGGGCCCAGCCGCTCCGCGGCATGTGGGATCCTCCCGGACCGGGGCACGAACCCGTGTCCCCTGCATCGGCAGACAGACTCTCAACCACTGCGCCACCAGGGAAGCCCCAAAATGCCCTTTTAAAATACCCTACCAAGCGCCTGCCACTGCACTTGCCACTTTCCCAGCTAATCCTCATATTAGGTGCGTGGCAGTAGCCCCACTTTATGGATGAGAGATATCTGAGGCTTAGAGAGGGTAAGTAAGGTCACAGAGCTTCAGTGTGGTGTCAGGATATAAATACAGGTCCATCTGATGCCAAGTTCATGAAATATTTGCAATTCAATTTCAGGAAATACTGGTATTTTATTAAGCCCTCCCCATGGTAGAAAAATAGTAGAATTTCTGGTTCCCTCTCAAGTTTGAAGTATGAAACATTTTGTGCACAAGGACATTTTCCTGTGCCCCAAGGTCATTCTTTGCCTACTCCAGGCTCCACTGTGAAGCTGAGCAGCAATGGATTAGCCTCACTTACTCTGGAGAGTGACACTGAGGTTGGAAGCTCTGTATCTCTTTTCTCTCTCTTCTTACCTGCTGGTGCGAATCAGGGAATACCCTGGACATCTTTGCCAGCTGGCTTGACGGCCTCACTGTCACTTCTGAATTCTAAACAGGACATTTGCTCTCACAACCCAGGTACAGATGCCTCGAGCTGGCTCTGGGAAAATGCCCTCAAGCCTTCATGCTGTGATGCCCGCTGTATAACTCACCTGAATTCACTGCCCATTGAAAAGCATCTTTTTCACCCCTCTGCAAAAGACAGAGTGAAAACCAGTTTGCTAACAAAGAGACATGAAGAAATACACCAAGAAAGAAGTTCAAAGAGAGAGAAGGAATCAATAGCACTGAAGAAAAACAGGATGAATGTGACACCTGGAAACACATTTTTCACAAGCAGTATTGTCACTGTAATCTAAAGAATAAGCGAATGAAAGATTCTTGCCTGGGGCTGCCAAAAACAGCTAATTACAGAGAAATATTAGCTTAGTTCAGCCTCTGAAATGTGCTCAGCAGAACACTAACTTTTAAAAGATGATTAAAAGGTCTTCTGCAGGGAAAAATCTACTGTAGTCAAAACAATTTGGAAAAACCTAGGTTAAACAAAATTAAATGGATTTCTTCACTTCTTTATTGAAGATTTCTCAGTCTTTAATATGTTAACGAACATGATGAATTTTGAAGAGGGGAACTATAATATGCAGAATTTTTCAGACTTCACAACCTGTCTTGACCTTCACAAGGTAGGTCCCACCTGTTACTTTCTATTACCAAACCATGTTCATTTTTTCCCCCAGGCTGAACCACAATTTGTAATGTTAGATTTATTTCTTGGTTTACTGGTTTGTGAGTCTTCTTCTCTGGACTCTGGGACCTCCAGGGAGGCTGCGACCAGGTCAGTTCATTTACCACAGTATCCCTGGCATCTAGTGCTGTGTCCGACACACAGACAATGCTGCATAAATATTGGTTTATAGCTTTTTTCTCTTACTGTGTACTATTTATTGAAGGCTTACTATGTGCTGGACACTTTGCTTTACATGGATTATCTCATTTAATCTTCATATCAACCCTACATTGTACGTACCATTACTATCCCCTTTTTACAGATAACAAGACTAAGGCTCAGAGAATTCAAGTAACTTGCTCAAGACTGTAGTAAGTGGTGGAGACAGGATTTGAACCCTGGCATTCTGAGGCCAGAGCCAGCATTATTACATTAACTGAATGGATCAAGTCTGTGCGACTCCAGGAAAGAGGCATAAGTGAATGATTACAGTACATCTGGGTTCAGAGGCCAGCCAGGATCCTTTGAATTAAGAGGAGATGATCTGGTGAGTTCTCATTGATCATCCACTTTGTGGTGGACTTTGTTTTAAATGAGGTCACTCATTTAATCCTCTGATGCACTTTAAGCAGGAGGAATATCAACTCCTTCCATAGAGAACCAAACTGAGGCCCAGAGAAGCTAAGGAAGCTGTCCAGGGTCACTGGTCTGGGAAGCAACAGAACAGAGGTTTGTGTAATAGCAAAGCTCCTGGCCTGGGTGGCCCAGCTAGAGTTTGGAGGAACACAGAGGCCTGTAGGGAGTTCTTGGAGCAAAAGCTGTACTCCCACATCCCTCCCTCTTCTGTTGCCTGCCACGGTCCCATTCCAGAAAGCCATGTGTCATCAACACTTCAGCACCGATGTTGCCCAGATTCTGACCAAGGCACAAACAGGCTTCACTCCCACTTTGCTACCTGGCTCACCTCTCCTTAGTGATCTGGCTGAAGTATGGACTCTGGAGCCTGAGTTCACACCCAGTTCCACCACCTGCTAATTCTATGTCCATAAGCTATTTTGCCTATTTGAGCCCCACATATAATAATAGGTCTGACTTCACTAGATCGTTGGGACCATTAACTGAAATGACACATATAAAATTCTTTAGTTCACTGCCTGGCACATTTTAGATATGTATGAAGTAGTTGTTATTAATAAAATAGTTAATAATCCTTCATGATCTGAACTGGTGACTCATGCCCTCAGCTGGGGGCACAAGGATACATGGGTAAGCACAGCACTTGGCACACAGAAAGTGCTCAGTAAATGCCTGTTGAGTGGACTGGGCTTCTTCCCTAGTATAAGCAGAATGGAAAGGTAGGAGGGGGTGTGTGGCACATCCAGAAAGAGCAGGGTGGAGAAGCCACACAATGGGAAAGAGACTTGTCTTCCTTCTCTGCTGTGTAAATCTCAAGGGCTCTGGTGGCTCTGAGTGGCAGCTTCCAGAGTCCTTTCTCATGAAAGCTCTGCTGTCTCCAGGAGACTGGTGTTTACTTGGCTCTTCCAAGGGGGATGGACAAGGTCAAAAGCTTCTCAGGTAGTGGATCAGCTCATTTAGTTTTGTCACCTTTGTGGGCTCTGTCTCCAATTATGCTGTGAAGCAACCTTCTGCCAAGTAGTAAATTTGAGACCCCATTTTTCACAAAAATGCCACACCTGGGGCCAGAGTGATTCTGTCTGCTTGTTCAGAGATGGAGTAAGTTGTCACTGTACTCAGCACTTACTGTGTGCCTGGATGCCTGCTAAACCCTCCTTGATGTGCTATCGTCAAGCTTCGAATCCAGTCTCCCTTCCCCTGGCCATGTAAGAAACTCTTGAGGATGTCTCTGCTTTTTTTGCTTATTTGAGACACACTAAGGTGACTGGGAATTGTTCCTTGACTCTAAGCTCCTGGCCTTGGACATGGCAGGTATGTACTGAGTCATGGGATGATGACCTCACATGCATATTCTACACCTGTGCCTGCAGGCTGTGTGCACGTACACGTCCTCACATTGGATGTGTATATGGTGTGGAAGTATACATCTTAACATTGTGTTTTCCAACAAATTTTAATCCATTATTTCCAAGCTCAGTTTCTTTTTGTAATTTTTACCATGTTCCACTCCTATTCTACTGCCTTTGAAGTAACTGAAGTCCATGAGTCCCACAAAACCAGGGTAAATGGCATTGACAGAACTGAATGACAAAGCAATGCAAACAGGGCTTCTCCATTCAGGGTTCTCAAATTCAGGGCAAGGGGAATCAGAAGAGCTTCAGCTTGGCACAGCTAATAAGGATCCTCTTCCACTCTCTCTTTACCACAGGTTCTTTCAGTCTCTTCCAAAGAAGCCATGCAGAGGCAAAGACATGGAGAGGATGGTCAAGGACCAGATGGAGGGACCTGGGATCTTCTGCCATGTCAGCAGCTCTTCCTCCAGGGACAGGTGCTCGTATGGACAACTGCTATTGAGAGATATCATGTAGCTTCAGCTCTGTGATGAGGTCACTAAGAAACCAAGTCATGCACCTAAGATAGAATCTCATATGTCTGCTTAATGTTAATCAGACATCTCCACTCCTTACCCAGCGAGGCCTGACCTATGATGGGACATTAGTAGAGTTTTATAGACACATTAACAGATAGTGGAATCCAAGTGCAGACGGACCCTGTCAAAGGAACTCCAGAAAATGCATGTCCTTGGTGGGTAATGGTCAGAAGCCTTTGTCATCCACTGGAGCTCAAGGCTATGTGGGCAGGGTGCAGAGTGGTCCCCCCTGCCCTGTACAAACCTTCCAAGAAATTAATAATGGACACATGGGGGATGTTGAGAATGTCTTCTTGGTATTAATGATTTGTTAAGTCTGGGAATCTGGGCTAGGTGGGGAGCCCATAATAAGAAGAGGGCTAATGAGCTTAATCCATTCAATTCGGTTCAACAACCAACATACCTTGAGTCACCATGCTAGGCAGTGGGGATGCAGAGCTACAAGAGAGTGCTGCCACACTGAGGTTCTCCGAATGTACTCATGGAGCAGGGGCGGTGTGAAGATGATAATAATAACTATCCTGTAGGGTTATTATCCAGGTCAAATTTGATAATGTATAAAAAGTGCCCCATCTGTCAACACCGAATACATGGTAGCTATTACACGTGAAGATACAAAGACCGATGACTCAGTGAGGGCTATTCAATGCTGTCACCTCTTCCTAATTCTCTAAAGAAAATCTTAATACTGCAAGCTCAAAATCTCCCTTTGGCCTACTAAAAGTTGGGGGAATGCCTGGGCTGCAAAAAGGCTCCATGGAGAAGAGTGGTGCCTCTTGGTAATGGCAAAAGACCGCTTCAGGAGCCCTGAACGTAGGCTGGGTCTTTCAACATGCCTGGCTTGATCTCGAAGCTGCTCCTGAGAGGAGCTGAGTTGCTCCATTTCTGTGATCTGGCAGGTGCTCGTAGGCAGTGGAGCAGGGACTGGGTGGAGAGCTGCCCAGAACATGAAAACCTTCCAGTCTGGCTCACCTGTCAGTGATATTTCCTCAGTTAACTTAATGATGCCCTTGGAGCATCAGCTAGTTCTGTATCTGGCTGAGAGGGTGAGAGGGACATGGGTGTTTCTCCTGCATTCTTAATGAAAAAGATGCTTTTTTTTTTCTTTTTTGAAAGAATCTTCAAGGAGATTTTAGGGGCTCTCAGATGAGCAAGACTCCTACTTTCTGTTTTTGATTGACATACAATGTCTTCCCTGGTGTGTGTGTTTCATTTGTTTTGGGGTTTTTGGCTGTGATTTCCTTAGTCTATTTGTCTTGCTGACTGAAATAATAGAAAAGGAAATATTTGGAGAGAGATTTTCTACTCAAAAAAATGGCAGAAAGGATTTAGATAACAGCATTTTTATATGCCACAAAACTAAAGAAAAATTTTATTTACACACACACGTATATTTAAACACACATATATGTATATGTAGTGGGACAGAGTTTCAAATTTATAAGTAGAGTGTATTTGCCTGTCATGTTTATCAAATAGGAGCTTAGAAATAGTGGCAAACTAGATCAGAAAGAAAGCAGAAAGGGAAAATAAAATTCTCTGAATGCCTGTTATGTGCTAGGAATAGGCCAATGCTTTTCATATGTTATTATCTCACCAAAAAACCCCATAAAATAAATGCCACTTTTATCCCCACTTTACAAATGTGGAGATTGAGACTATCCAAAATTATGCAGTTTTCAAGCGGTAGAGCCTGGAATTGTCCATGGTCTTGACCACTATTTTGTCTCTAGACCCCAAGATAACTGGGTAGAAGAAATTTTGCATTGCTCCAGTAAAAGAAAATAAATACTAGCACTCAAGTATACAAGGTCTTACTGGGCTTACTTTGACTATTTCCAACTTTGACATTTTAGAAGTTGTTTACAATGATTATACTCCATTGAGGTAGAAAGAAAATCAATTGGGATAAATAAAAGTTAATAAAAACATGAATTTTAAAATTATTATTATACTTATTGTATTATTATTAATAGCTACTCAATTGTTATCTACTCAGTTATATAGAAACTAAAGAGAAGAAGAAATGTGTGGTAGACAAGATTTTAAAACTGAATGGATCTCGGTTCAAATCTCTGCTAGTTTACTAATCAGCTATGTCATCTGAAGGCAAACAACTTATTTTTCTGTTCTTAAGTTTGCTTACCTGTTAATTGACAAAAATGACATCTCCCTTAAAGGGTTCTTACGAGTATTACATACTCACATTTAAAGTATGTAAAACTCTTAGGTGCACGCAAGTGGCTGGAGCAGATCTGGGCTGCTGCTGGGGCTTCGTGATCCACTTCCTAGGTGCTAAGGGGCTGCTAGGCTAGGGTGAAGGCAGGCGGCAGCCCTCAGAGACAGCAGCGCAGAGGTGCTTCTGCCAGTTAGCACCACTGGAGACAAAACTGAGAACTGGGAAGAACTACAGGGATTTCATATGAGAAAATCTTTGGATTATCAAGAGACACCACATATTTCATCATCATCATCATCATGGTTATTATTATTTACTGTGGATGAATCCAGCGAAGTGTAAAAAAAAAAAAAAGATACCCCAGATCCTCAGTGGAGAGTCTTTCAGTCAAGAGCAGGAAAGAATGTCTGCCAGTTTTACAGTAGCACGATTTCATATCAGTTTCATGTCGTGTGGCTGACAGCGTCTTGGTGCTCCCGCCGGGTGTGAGGCCTGAGCCTCTGAGGTGGGAGAGCCGAGTTCAGGACTTTGGTCCATGAGAAACCTCCCGGCCCCATGTAATATCAATCGACAAGAGCTTCCCCAGAGATCTCTGTCTCAACACTAAGACCCAGCTCCACTCAATGACCAGCAAGCTCCAGTGCTGGACACCCCATGCCAAACAACGAGCAAGACAGGAACACAACCCCACCCATTAGCAGAGAGGCTGCCTAAAATCATAATAAATTCACAGACACCCCAAAACACACCACCAGACACAGTCCTGCCCACCAGAAAGACAAGGTCTAGCCTCATCCACCAGAACACAGGCACCAGTCCCCTCCAACAGGAAACCTACACAACACACTGAACCAAGCTTACCCACTGGGGGCAGACACCAAAAACAATGGGAACTACAAACCTGCAGCCTACGAAAAGGAGACCCCAAACACAGTAAGTTAAGCAAAATGAGAAGACAGAGAAATACACAGCAGATGAAGGAGCAAGGTAAAAACCCACCAGACCAAACAAATGAAGAGGAAATAGGCAGTCTACCTGAAAAAGAATTCAGAGTAATGATAGTAAAGGTGATCCAAAATCTTGGAAATAGAATGGAAAAAATACAAGAAATGTTTAACAAGGACCTAGAAGACTAAAGAGCAAACAAACGATGAACAACACAATAAATGAAATTAAAAATTCTCTAGAAGGAATCAGTAGCGGAATAACTGAGGCAGAAGAACAGAGAAGTGACCTGGAAGATAAAATAGTGGAAATAACTACCACAGAGCAGAATAAAGAAAAAAGAATGAAAAGAATTGAGGACAGTCTCGGAGACCTCTGGGACAACACCAAACGTACCAACATTCGAATTATAGGGGTCCCAGAAGAAGAGAAAAAGGGACTGAGAAAATATTTGAAGAGATTACAGTTGAAAACTTCCCTAATATGGGAAAGGAAATAGTCAATTAAGTCCAGGAAGCACAGAAAGTCCCATACAGGATAAATCCAAGGAGAAAAACCTTAAGACACCTCTTAATCAAACTATCAAAAATTAAATACAAAGAAAAAATATTAAAAGCAGCAAGGGAAAAGCAACAAATAACATACAAGGGAATCCCCATAAGGTTAACAGCTGATCTTCCGGCAGAAACTCTGCAAGCCAGAAGAGTGTGGCAGGACATATTTAAAGTGATGAAAGGGAAAAACCTATGTCTATAGTTAAGAAGTGCCCCAGGCATTCTGATGATCATCCATGTTTGGGAACTAAGACTCTAGAGCAGTGGTTCTTTCATTTTGGTGTGCATCAGGACTTCCCGGGGCTTAAACGGCTGAGCCCCACCCATCCGTAGAGCTTCCAGCTTGATAGGTCTCAGGTAGAAATAGAGAATTTACTTTTCTACCAAGTTCCCAGGTGATACTCATGCTCCTGATCCTGGAACTATAATAGGGAAGAACAAATCTGACTCCATATTAGATCTGTTTCTTTTACTTTAATCTTTGTATTCTATTGCTTTTGCTTCAAGTTAAGAATGTTGCCTACAGCCTGAAATACACAGGTTAGCCCATTCTCAAGGCTCTGACCTTTAAGGGTATAACACTTTTCCATCCATATAGAGATAAAAAGTTGCAGAACAGAGAATAATATTTGTCTTACTGGAGATGTACAGGAACATCGTGACCTGACCTACAAAGACAGCTGCAAGAACAAACAATTCCAACACCAAGAAGTCTGCAACAAGCAACCCCTCCTTCACCTTGCCTTTAAAAAATGCTTTGCTGAAACCCTTTGGGGAGTTCAGGGTTTGTGGTGGGGGGCATGAGCCACCCGTTTTCCTTGCATGGCCCTACAATAAAGCTTTCTTTGCTACAAACTCTGACATTTCACTACTGTTTGGCCTCACTGTGCATTGGGCACACAAAGTTGCATTTGATAACAGAAACCACACCTTGGGAATCAGGGATCTAAGACAGGGGTCAGCAAACTATGACCTGACCATAGTTTGACCATAGTGGGCCAAATCCAGCTGCCCCCTGTTTTTGTAAGTAAAATTTTATTAGATCACAGCCATGCTCATTCATTTATATATTGTCTATGGCTATCATCAAAATATAATGGCACAGTTGAGTAACTACAACCATATAACACATAAAGACGAAATTGATTACTGTCTGGGCCTTTACAGAAAAAGTTTCTCAGTTCCTGATCTGCGAGAGAATGGTCTGATCTTGGGCTTTTATTTGGGGATAGAATTGCCTGCCAGATAAAATACAGGGCACCCAGTAAAATGTAAACTTCAGATAGACAAATAATTTTTTTAGTATAAGTATCCCAAATATTTTATGCTTAAAACCAGTTTGGAAAACAGTCCAGCAGTTTCTTGCAAAGTTAGATACACATGTGCCATATGATGCAGTCCTTATACTCTGAAGCATTTACCAAGGTAAATGAAAAATAGGTCCATACAAACACTTGTATATACATGTTTACAGCAGAAATAAAGCCAAAATAAATAAATATAGAATAAAACAAAATAAAGCAATAATTGACAAAAGTTGAAAACAGCTCAAATATCCATCATCAGGTGAATGGATAAATAAACTGTGGTATACAACTGAATATTACTCAGCAACAAAAAGGAATGAACGACTAATGCATGCAACAACATGAGTGAATCTCAAAATAATTACCCTAAGTGAAAGAAGTCTGACAAAAGAGTATACATAGCATGGTTCCATTCATGTAAAATTCTAGAGAACGCAAACTATTCTATAGTGACAGAAAGCTAATCAGTGGTTGCTTGGGGATTGGGAGAGCAGGGAAGGATGGAAGGAAGGATTTACAAAGGGGCACAGGAAACTTTTGGGGTGATGGATATGTTCATTACCTTGTTTGTGGTATGGATTTCACAGGTGTATACAGATCATAAAACATACCAAATTGTATATTTTAAGTACATGTAGTTAATTGTATGTCAATTATCCCTCCATCACACTGTGTAAAAACACGTTCAACACTTCACTTTCTAGTCTCATTCACTCTCTACAACCTCCAAGCCCTATCTGAGAATTAAGGCTGGAGTAGATGCTGAGTCGCCCTGGCAACAACTGCATTTATCTGAACTCTTTTCAGCTGGGAGTCTAATCTCTCCTATTAGATTATAAGGTCCTGGAAGGCAAATTCTCATACTTAGATACCCCCAGGGCTGCACCTGCTGGCTTCCCACTCCCTGCTCTGCCACCTTACTAGCAGCTCCAATCTATTGTGGGTCCTGAGTCTGCTGTGTAATTAGAAGCCAGCCTGACCCCACCTTGGCAACTGCCTTCTAGCCCTGCCAGAAATGCCTGCTGGCTGCCCAGAGTCCCCAACTCTCAATCCTGGCCTGAACCAGCCTCAGGCCATGTCACTGAAAGATGCACATGCCTTTTGCCAGTATGTATTTGCATCTCCCCAGGGGCTTCTGTTGGCTTTCTGGGTCAGGCTTCTCTACCATGTCCCAGAGAGTAGACTGAAGAGGAACCATGATCTAGTTTGTCTGGGAGGGACGTCTGAAGGTTCAAACTTGAGGCTGGTGTCACTGAAATGAGGTCGTTTCCCTTGGCTATTTGCCCTGGCTGGCAGGATCTGATGAGAGCAGAGAGATGTCTCAGTTCTGTTCCTGCCCCAGAAAGAGGCAGCCTATGAGCCAGACAGACACATGGGCCTATCTCTCCAGCAGCAACTGAGTCAGGGAATTCCAAGGCGAAAAGACATCACTTCATGGGAGCGGTATTTCCCCGGCTATCTTTCTGAAACGCTAATAACTTCCCTCAAAACTGATCTCTGCGTAGAGCTCATCATGATTCTCAAACATTAAATAAATAAGTACAAAATGATATAGAAGATTGAAAACAAGTTCTCATAAATGAGTGATGATGTGATATTGATACATTCCTTGCACTGCATGGAATTAGTAATCAGTACTAATGTCTAATTAATAAAAAGATGCCGAATCCAAATAGCCATAATTTCCTGTTCCGCAGCTCAATCACGTATGAATTGCTTGCAGCTCTCTGAGATCTTAAAGGGGTTTTCCCAGTTCAGATACTGGACCCCACAATGTGAGGCAGACCAAGGTGGACTTCACTGGGGGGAGCGGGGGAGGCGATAGCTCAGCACGGCAGAGCACTGCAGCTCAACACACACTTGTTCTTTGCAGGGATCAAGGCCCCTTATAAAGTACAGCAGAGACCACAGCCCCTACTCAAACCTGGGCCACAGGGAGACTATCTTCCCCTCCCAGTTCCCAATGGAGGGCTGAGAAGTCTGCTCCACTGAAGTGCTTAAGTCTCAATGGGGCAGACCCCAGAGCCCTTAATGTGGGCCACCGCAGACTCCTGCTTGCTCCCAGGGCAACAATGATTGAGCAGAAGCAATAAAAATGTTTCCTATGTGCCCCGTTCTGCAGTGGACTCTCTGAGCATGTTGCCTTATTTAAGCCTCACACAACCCTATAAGTTCGCAGTTGCTATGCCCATTTCACTGCTGGGGAAGTTGAGGATTAGGGGCCTACTGATGCTTTTCAAACTTGAGTGTGTATCTGAATCACCTGGAGATCTTGCTAAATGCAGAGACTGGTTGGGGCGGGACTCAGGATTCTGCATTTCTAACCTGTGCCGGTGAGTACCACAGGCTCAGCGGTTGGGTATGTAATCAGCCATAAGGGCAGAGCCGGGATTGAACCGGGTTCTGTCTGACTCCAAGACCTGGGCCCTCCTACTCGCCAGTCAGTCGTGTGAAGCACAGGGATGAATGAGGACATGCGCTGCCCTTGAGGACTCCCCACCTGGTCAGGGAGGCAGACACCTCCCGAGGTGACACAAGCCTTGAAGTGCTGTCTTAATGCTGGAACAAATTCCTGCTGGCCACAGATGAAGAGGGAGAGAGTCATCCCGTCTGGGGAGCAGAGGGTCAGGGAGGAACTCACAGAGCTTAGCCTTCAAGGAGGAGCACAACTCAGCCCAGGGGAGGAGAGAGTTGGCATCAAAGGACATTTCAGTCTGAGAGGGCAGCACAGACAAAGGCCCGAAGCTGTGACAGCGAGTGCTGTGTTCCGGAAAGGTGAGAATTCTACCGTGGTTGGAGTGTGTCCCCTGCTCCCCATCTGCACAGTGTCTGGCTTTTGTTAACAATTTCTGCTCTCCTCCAGGCCTGAGTCTCTCACACTGCAGGCCCTGAGTAAGTAGGTCAGAAGGCTGGGGTGGGCCTGTAGCCAGGTGCTGGGAGGGCTCAGGATTTGCCCAGCTTCTGCCTGGTTCTGGCCACCTGCTTGGGCCCATTCCCTCCTCCTTCTCTTCCCTGACCATCCCAGACCCAGTGAGACAGAGAGGAAGGCAGGGGCTAAGGATGTGCTCTCTGGGGCCCTGGCTGCTCCCCAGAAAGTGAGGGCTCGGAGGATCAGAGGGATGGGGCTCACCATCCAAGGATTCTCAACCCTGGCTGCACAAGAGAGTCACCTGGGAGAGTAAACACACACACACACACACACACACACACACACACACACACACACACACACACACACACACACACACACACACACACACACACACACACACACACACACACACACACACACACACACACACACACACACACCCTTCTGCTTCAGTAGGTCTCAGAAAAGCTTGGGGCAGAGGGAGCCAGCACGATTCCTGGGAGAGGAATAAATATTTCAGACTCATACAGATGGAAAAAAAAACCGAACTTTGCTTCTTTTATAATATAAAGGACTGAAATGAAAAAGGGTGAGAGGAGTGTGCCTAAACTATATGCAGTTTGTCAGGATTTTCTAAGATTAAATTCTGTCTTTAATAATATTTATGGGTTTCATCTGATTATATCAGAAGTATATAGCTGCTACAGAATACTTGAAAATTTTCAAAAACGTGTAAAGAAGAGAATAAAAATCTGACCACCCAGAGATAATCACCCTTATGGTAAGTGTCCTTCTAGTCTTTTTTTTTTTTTTAGTCACATACCCACATGTAGCTATCAATATAGGATCATATTGCCTATACAACTCTCACTTCCTGATAGTAGATTTCATGTTTGTTTCATTGTTTATGGTTCCCCCCACATCCCAGAAGAAATCTCTGCAGGCAACAACTTTGCCTCTTCTCTTCTCCTCTACATCTCCAGTGTCTAGAAGATCTAGCACACAGCCAGCACTCCATACTTACTTGTTCAGTGGTGAGTATAGTATTTGTTTAAGGTCAAGGGCATTGAAGTTGGACCTGGATCTGACCCCACCTTTGTCACTTACTTGAACAAACTACCTAAATCTGCTAACCCTCAGTTTCCCTCATCCATACAATGGGCATAGGAAGAAAACCAGCCCGACATAGCTTCTATAAAAATGCTTGAGGGCCTCCCTGGTGGCACAAGTGGTTGAGAGTCCGCCTGCCGATGCAGGGGATACGGGTTCGTGCCCCGGTCTGGGAGGATCCCATATGCCGCGGAGCGGCTGGGCCGGTGAGCCATGGCCGCTGAGCCTGCGCGTCCGGAGCCTGTGCTCCGCAACGGGGGAGGCCACAACAGTGAGAGGCCCACATACCGCAAAAAAAAAAAAAAAAAAAAAAAAAAAAAAATGCTTGATACAGGGCCTGGCACGTAGCAACTCCTGAGTAAAATGTTAGCTATCACATCATGTATTTTATATTAGGCAAATCCTCTCAGAAGTTTGAAAAGAAGGGATAGGCCACACAGTCTACTGGTATGGAGGGAGAATTTGTATATCTTAGGGACACACAGACCCAAGAAAAAGAAGCACTGAACTTCAATTGACCTTATCTACAAAGTTCATTTTTAGAAGTCCAAGGGGAAAAAAAAGCAAATTCAGAGTATCTTATTTCCTTAGATCCTAGGCACTTTCTTCGAGACATGTGAAAAGCACCTCGGGATAATGCTCAATACAAAGCTAAATGTAATTCTATAACCATTCTTTCCCTTTCTCCCAAATCCTTATTCAAAGCGCAGAATTGTGTCCTGGTCCCTTATCTGATACTCCTGAAGACAGCCTTGCTGGTTTACAGCATCCCCCTGCAGGACTCCTTGCATCAAGAGGCAGGCTTTGGCCCTCGCTCTGGGGGAAAGCTGACTTGGATCCCATGTCACCCTTTAATCATCACCAGTTGCCTTTAATTACATTATGATCTGAGAACTATAACAGAAGCTTAAGTGGAGGAAAATATCTCCATCATGGGCTTCCCTGGTGGCACAGTGGTTGAGAGTCCGCCTGCCAATGCAGGGGACACGGATTCGTGCCCCGGTCCGGGAGGATCCCACATGCTGCGGAGCGGCTAGGCCCGTGAACCATGGCCACTGAGCCTGCGCGTCCGGAGCCTGTGCTCTGCAACAGGAGAGGCCACAACAGTGAGAGGCCCGCGAACCCAAAAAAAAAAAAAAAAACCTCCATCATCTAGGACAGAGCTTTCCACAAGGTAAACTAAATAACAAATATTTGTTGAATAAAAGATTGAAATCATGAGTACTGATTTCATGTGATTGGGTTTCGTTTTACTAAATGCTACCTGTTTTATCTATACTGAACACAAATGATTGGCCTTATATGAATGTTAATAATTCTATTTCACCCTGAACATGACACGCTCGCTCACATGTATCTCTTCTTTCTTTAAAATGTTCAAAACCTTTAACCTGGAAAGCAGAGAAAGACCTTGAATTTTTCCCTTGGTTAACCCAGAGTGGTTCTTGTCTCAATGCCTGGGAAGCATTCTTGATATGTCACTCTTACTTTTGGCGAGACTGTCCTATAAGTAATCATCACTCTGCTATATTATCCACGGTAAGGTTGGAAGTTGTGGCCTCAAAGAACTATGGAAACCACAACAGACTATAGCCTAGGACAGGTTGGTGGCAGTGGCCACTGAGTCAGAGCTGCGGTGTTTAACCTGCTCCTGTGAAAGCCACCACAGTGGTAAAGAATATGAACTTCTGAATCAGACAGACATGAGCATAAGTCGTGGCACTGCCAGTTCCTTTCCTGTGACTTTGGACAAGTCATTTCATGTCTCTAAGCCTTAGCAATTGATGGAATGAGTGCCAAACTTATAGGATCATTGTAAGGATTAAAGGGGATAAATGCAGAGTATGGGTTTAGCACAGGGTCTGGGATATTGAAAATATGCAATAATGGTAGTAATCATTCAAATCACAATTACAAGTTAAAGTAACTCTAGCCAAGGTCCATTCTTAAAATAAAGATGGTACGAAGTTTTTCAAATGGCTCCCAAAGACCTGCTACTTATCGCTTCCTTTTGGTCAGCTGATCAGTATGGAAGCTAAGATCAGAACAATGCAATGAAGAGACAAGAGCTTAGCCTGGCATGGAAAACACTCCCTCCCTTGGACACCACCCTCCCGAGGCAGCAGTGAGAGTGCCTTCCATGTTTCTCTACCACTGCTTTAAGTTTCATTTTCACTAAACCCCAAGGCTTCTGGAAAAAGAGGAAAGTAAGGCCCTGCATGATATTTCACCTAAGGTGAAAATAGGTTCCTGGGATGAAACCAGTAAGACAAGCGTTTTTTTCATTATAGGTTAAATTCTTTTCAGATTCAATGTAGAATAAATTTAGATCATAACATTCAATAGCTAAACAGCTACACAGCCACTAAATTGAATAAAAATCTAATGTCAGGGCGCCTCCAATGAATACAGTCTTTGTGCAAGCCACTTTTTATCATTTACTAGCTCATCTCTTTCAGTGTAGAACTGCCTTCAGGTTGAGTCTTGAATCATTTTGTCCTCCCATGTATGAATGTTTCAAAAGCAAAGCTTGGGGTCAGAAAGAGATGCAGATGGACAGAGGATCTGCCTGAGGGAGGCTGCTGAAGAAACTGGCCAAACTTGACTTCTCTCTCGAGAATGGACTCACTAAGCGCCCAGAGACTGATGTATATGTCAGAGCACCAACTTATCACTTTGCAGTGAAATTAGAAATCCTAAAGAGATTACACACGTTCTTCTTTTGACTTGCACCCCTCTCCCTGTGCACCCTCTTGTCATGCGAAGGTTGATAATTAGCAGAAAGTGTCTTCTAAACAGGGGAGCAGAACAATTTATTCATTCAATAAGTGCTTATTGAACAGTTGCTATGAGTCTGGCTCTGTGCAAGGCACTGTGAATGATAAACAAATCATACTTCACTTTTGCCATCATATAATCCACAATCTATTAAAGGACATACACAGGTAGAGCAGTGAGTATGAAATGATGTGGAACTTGCATAATGTGACATGGAAGGTGTGTGATGCTATGGGAGCCCGGGGAAGAGACCTCTCCCCCAGTAAGAGGGACTGAAGTGGAGGGGAAAGAGTTTAAAGGCAGTGATCCTGGAGCTACGACCTAAAGGATGGCTTAAGAGTAGCAGATGAAGTTAGGAGAAGGCTTGTAGGGAGTGGTAGGGAGAGGGAGGCAGGGAAGAGTGTCCAAGTGTTAGTTCTCTCGGCTCGTTAACCATAGGCCTTTTGCTCTGCAGGGTTGTTTGAAGACGGATATTATTTCCACAGTAGAGATATAGTTTCCTCAAAGTCCAGACCAGGTGTCCTTGGGCACCTTTTCCTCTGGACGTTACTAGGAAGGCTAATTTCAGTGTCTCCCTTGGTGAGTATCCCATTGAGTAGCATCCTCTTGTTGAAAAATCAAACTTATCTCACTGGCCTAGAATATTTTCTATCTTTGACTTTGTACATAACTACCCCGATCTATTATGTTTTGATCTTTTGCTCATTTCTCTGAAGGCAATTAGATATTTGTTATGGCCAAATTGTTTGTCCAGGGAATATATCCCTTGATGTATATCTATGTATTACCTATATGATGACTTTTGCAAGTTATAAGGAAGATTGCTCCAGATTTGAGGTCCAGTGAGGTGCAGAGCACATTGTATGTATTTCTCTTATATTTTAGTGGATACCACACCTCTGGACAATTATTTCTTCATTCTTCATTTGCTCATTGGTAAACTGATCATATAGGTAACCTGTCCCACAGAGTACAGATATGATGTTGAGCAAAAGGCAGACATAGTCAGGTCTCTAATGGAATTCACAGTCCAGTGAAGGAGAGAGAGAATAATCAAGTAATCAAGATCTTAAATGTAAAATTAAAACTGTGATAACATTATGTATAAATAAGAGACTATAGAATAATGGTGGCAAGAGAGAATGGAGAAGCTAAAATATAAGGAATGTAGACATTTTCTACGTGATAGGAAAGGAGTCAGTTTCAGTCCAGGTAGGGTGAGTAGAACCAACTCAAATCAGGCAATACAATTGTGGAAGAGGTTGCAGTTTTCTAAGAACTAGGAAAGGATGCAGAGCCTGACTACAAAATAGGGCTCAGCTTTTAAATCTGAGACTCAGGTAGAATTATTCTGGACATGTAGCCAAATCCATCAATATCCCGTGTCCTAGGCCAGTGACCTCAGTTGACCAGAGATGGCAAATCTGCTCTGCTTATCTGGGTAAGTGTCTTTGCATTCTGTGTGGTCTCGAAATAAAGCCAAGAGGTGGTAAAATATGTAAAACACACCCATAAGTATTAACACTTCTGTTATCTGGCTTTGACAGGTTTTGCAATCATAATAATTTGCGTGTTTGTTATCTGTGGCAGTGCTTCCCAACCATTACCATGTCATGAGACAAATAATATCTCAAAGGAATACTGGGGTTGCTAACTGAAGGGATTTGGAACCCCATATGAGGCTGTTCTCGGCAGGATGCAATCAGGCCATGGACTCTGACCACCTCAAGCCCCACCTGCCTCACAGATTGAGGACATCAATTCTTGAGACACACTGGGAAGCTGGGGGATAAACGCTGATTTACACTGTATGAAATGGGTAAGCTGACTGACCCACTGGATTTGTTATTTTGATTTTAAATGGTTAACTGGTAACGTGATTTTAATTGGAAATGTATAGGATAATGAGATTGATTGTATTTGTAAACTGTTTATTTGATAATCTGATCCCTTACATCCAAAATTTGAGATTTATTCGTTTTGAAAGTAGTGTTCAAGTGTCTAAGAAAATTGTTTGAGTTTTAGATATGCCTATAACTGTGCCCTGGGAGAATCAGATCTATGACATTTGTGATTGTAATTTGAAACATCTAAGGAGATATGATTAATTAACTAAACAAGTTAGATTAAATGTTATGGAAAACGTAATCTGTTAAATTTATAACTAACATTACTATTAATCAAATTATATTAATCAAATAACAAATTAGACATTTCTTATATTTATACAGAAAATAACTAGATTTGTAAATTTAAAAAGTGATTCATCCTTGAGATTAAAACTTATTAAGAGAAGTTAGATTTTAAAAATTTCAATTTCAGTAATTTTAGTATTAATTAAAATACAAGTAATAGTAAATATTCCACTGAATGTATAAAATCCACCCACATACATTACAAAACTCAATGGACAACATGAAGATAAGGGCATAACCAGTAAGAATACACAATAACAAAGTTTGATTTGGTCTAGGGGCCCAAAAAGGTTTTTCCTAGAGGAAGTGAGTTTAGCCTGGATCTGAAGATTAGGAGAAAAGAGGTCCAGTGAGGAGAGGGGAGAAGAGCATTACAAGAACTGGAAGAAGAGAAAAAGAAGAAGAAACAAGGGAATATGAGGAGATAAAGAGGAAGCACTGGGGGTATGTGTCAAGGCCCTGGGGTAGCCTTAGGCATTGGGGAATATAAATACTGTCAACCAGTCTAGAGCACAGAGAACAAGGGAGAGCAGAGAGCTAGGGCCCCAAGTATGCTCTCACCTCCTATAGTATTCTGCATGGGAGTTCTCTCTTTAAAGAGGCTTCCTCCACCTCCTTTCTAAAATTACTCCTAGCTAGTTACTCCCTAATCCCTTGTACTACTTAATATTTCTTCATAGTCCTTATCACCCCTGAAAATAAATCTCTATTTTTTATATTTTTTAATTGTTGATCTCCCCCACTAGAATATATATTCCATGCCTCCCTGAGGACAGGAGCTTTATTTGTTTTCTTTACCACTGTTTCTGTGGTGCTTTGAACAGTGTGGGCATTCAAAACACATTTCTTAAAGGAATGAGTTAAGCAATGCAACAAAAAACACAAGAAGGGCCTTATAGGGACTTCCCTGGTGGTCCAGTGATTAAGACTTCGCCTTCTGGGACTTCCCTGGTGGCACAGTGGTTAAGACTCCATGCTCCCAATACAGGGTGCCCGGGTCTGATCCCTGGTCAGGGAACTAGATCCCACATGCATGCCGCAACTAAGAGTTTGCCTGCCACAACTAAAGAGCCAGCGAGCTGCAACTAAGGAGTCTGCCTGCTACAACTAAGAGCCAGTGCAACCAACCAACCGACCAACCAAATAAAGAAAGAAAGAAAGAAAGAAAGAAAGAAAGAAAGAAAGACTTCTCCTTCCAATGCCGGGGGGTGCAGGTTCGATCCCTGGTCGGGGAGCTAGGATCCCACATGCCTCCGGGCCAAAAATCCAAAACATTAAACAGAAGCAATACTGTAACAAATTCAATAAAGACTTTAAAAATGGTCCACATTAAAAAAAAAAAAAAAAAAGAAAAAAGAAGTACCTTGTAGACCATGCTAAAGATTTCGGTCTTCCAGCTAAGAGTAGGCAGGAGGCCTGGTCAGTTTGCATTTAGAAAATACTTGGCTAACCATATAGTGAAGACAAATGAAAAATGATGGCTGCTTGGGCTAAGACTGTGACAGTGGAAAGAGGTATGCACAGATTTGGAAGTTGAGAGAGCTTGTTGATAGACTGGATATGCAAGAGTGAGGGAGAAGGAGGTCAAGTCTGGCTCCTAGGATTCTGGCTTATGGAACTAGACACATGGGAATGCTACTCACTGAGATAGAAGACAATGGAAAGGGACTAAACTGGATATTGTGCATATACTGAGATCAAGGTACCTAGAAGTATTCAAGTGTACATGCCAGGTAGACAGGTCTATGTGTTGGAAGCTAAGCTGATGATTTATATTAATGGTTCATCATGTATAAGTAATAGCTGAATCCATGGATATCAGTGAAACTAAGGCAGAAAGTACAGAGTAAATAGTACAGAGTGCAAAGTAGAGGGGTCCTGTGATTAAGCCTTGACTAATTCTAATATTTAATGACCTAAAGAGGGATTGAACAGAGATGTTAGAGGAACATCAGGAAAATGTCATGTCACAGAAGCCAAAGAGAGAGTGTGATTCAAGAGGGTAGGGAGTGGTAAGTTAATACCAAGAAATACTCCAGAGAGATTAAATAATGGAGAGCTGAACGGTGGTCACTGAATTTAGAAATGTGGTGGTTATTGGTCATTTAATAAGCACTGTGATGTTGGTTTGATGTGATCATAAGGCATTTTGGACTGGGTGAGCAGTAAGAGGTGAGGAAATGGAGACACGAGTAAAGGCAACTCTTACAAAAAGACAGGCTATAAAGGGAAGGAAAGTGGGGAGGGACATAGTATCAGGAGAGGAATTTTTAATGGGAGAATTGGTTTTGCTTGTTTGTTTTTTATAAGAGGCACTTGAACATGTTTAGATGTTGATGGTTTCAAGAAAAAGATTGAAAGGAGAAAGAGAGGGACAATCTATCGTCCACGTGCAGTCCTGGAGAAAAGGGAAGTAAGCGTGAGAGGAGGAAGAGAGAGTGAGAGCTGGTGGAAATAGGTCTGTAGATTTAGGGCTGGGAACTGAGAGCATTTCCCATATGATAGCTGTACTGTCATGGATTATCCTCCAGTGATGTTATGTGTGTAATTCTTGTCACCTCCTCTACGAAGCCTTCCATGATACCCCTTAGGTCTCCTTCAGACTTAACCAGGTAATCTCTGTGCTTCCCTGGTATCTTGTGCCTTTCTCTCTACTGTAGCAAGTAATACTGAATTGTATTTTAATTTACGTGGAAAAACCTTTTTTATTACACCATACCTTCTTGGGACTTCTTGAAGGCAGACTGTGCCTTACTCACATCTTGATTCCCAGGGCTGGTACAGGATGGGTGCTAATGAACTGAATTGACCCATGCTCATATTATAAATCTTTAGAAGGTGGATATGCTTTTTTTATTGTCTTTTGACTACTCTCTAATAAGGCTGAGTGTCCACGTGATAATGCTTTCTGTTTAAAGATGCCTCTTCCACTAGCCATCCTACTCATGTGATAACCATTGGGACACAAGTAAGATGGAGGTTAATAAGTGGAACAGGAATACAGTTTCCACATCAAAATAAGTTTAATAGAATAGGTAACTTTCCAGAATCTTTCATATGGTAATATTGGTTATGATTCTTCAAGAAAGGGGTATAAGTGAAACTCAGTGCTCTTTCTACTGTAGGAGTGGGGAGTGGAGTCTTGTTTTCACATCACATTATTTTAGGAACACTGCAGAGACCAACGCGGCCATAGCCCATCAATGACATAATTCAGAGCTGCTGGGTTATTAGAGGCTTCTGACTTTTAAAATCACGTGGCTCTAATTTGTACGTTCCATTGAACTAGAGTTGTGATACTTGTAAGGCCATGGTTTACACACGTATACTCTATCTCTTGCCTGTTTCAGAGTTCTTATTGCTCCTTCCATCCCTCCCTCCCTCCTTCCCTCCTTTCTTTATAATTTCCTTTCTTTCTTCGTAGCCTTTGCCTTCTTCTCCTTCTCCTTCTTCCTCTTTCTGTCTCTCTCTCACTCCTGCCCTTTCTCTCCCTTTCTTTTTGTTAATTCACTCATTGTGGTTCTCCCCAACATACCTACCATGAGAGAAGGAAGTTTATCTGTCTTTATACCACCAAAATCCCAGAACGTCACCTAGTGTAAACTAAGGCCTTGATAAATTGTTAGAAATGAAAGAACTGTCCCTCTTTGATCATGCAAAGTTTAAATAAATGCTGATCCGACATCAGCCCTTGAGATCTGCTTGCTGAAATGACCCATTATTTGACTTTTTAAAGAAAATCACCTAGTTGTTTATGCACACAGCATAACAGTAAATTTCCTACTGAAACACTGAATCAATTCCTAGACAAATTATATTTGCAAGAAAGGGAAATCCCTGAGGCCATGCATGGGGATGAAGCACAGACTCAGTGAAGCTAGGGTCTTGGGAGATGAGCCACTTGCCCATCTTGGAGAGAAAGAGAAAGAGGTACTTTTAGCGGAGACACAAAGATGTGACTGATGGGCCCATGAAGAATTTCTATTTTGCTTGAATTCCTTTTCCTAGTTTCAAATTTCATTTGGGGCTTTTTATAAGATGATTGATGGTAAATCCCTATTCATCTTGTTGGTAAGTCAATGAGTATTTGTATTTGTCACCATCACTTAAGACTAAAGACCTAGTCAATCAGTGGATGGAAACACGATATGTGATGGTGTTCGTATTCCATCATGTTGCAATAAAACAGAGAAGGTTTCAGGGACAGATTCCCCTGTCCTTTAAAGAGATTTCTCCTCACCTATGACTGTAAATGACAGCATCTATCCTAATATCTCAGGAAACTGGCCAAAGTAATTTCTTTTTGTATCTCTTGCTATAACAGCTTGAATGGTCAGGTATTGAAACACGTATAACTTAGATTAAAGGAAACGGCAGCATTATATCTCAATGCCAGGGAAGCAATTATTGCAAACAAGGACATTTACTAGAAAAAGCCTATCTCAGAATTCACCTTGGCAGGAAAAATGATGTAAGACCTTCTGCCAGAGTCTATTCCTTTTTTAATATCACAAAGGGAGAAAAAGCTTCTGGAGCTCATTAAGAAAGCATATTTCTAAACAACCTCTAGGAAATTTGTTTCTTCACCTAATAATACGTGTATTTTATCTTTGGGCCTCTTAAGGTCTCTTTAACTTTTCTGAATTGTTTAATTGGTTCTGTATGGTGAGATTTCTATTGCTAATCTTTAATTCATGACAACAGCAGGGGCATTACCTGAAGAAGGCCAGCTGTGATCACCATGGCCAGTCTCCATGGATCAGAAAATGGGAGGCTTCATTACTTCAATTTAAAGTTTAATATGCAGAAGGAAATCTTGTTTCCTTATTTCTCAGTTATTTGGAGATGGAAAAGAGTCCTATATACTAAAATTTGGTATATTCAAAATCCATGTGTTCTAAATTATGTTGAAGTTTATATTTAATAGATTGCAAAGAAAAAAGATGATTTAGTCATTTTAAGTTGAGGACTATGAGGGCTGGAAAAACTTTGAAATCCAGAAAATATGCATCATTGATCAGAAGCATCATGTCTATTGGGTGATGGTTTTCAACAGAAATATGTCAGACCTAATATTCTACCCCCCATACTCCCTCAGTGCCTAGCACAGTGTTATAGTGAAGGTGCCTGCTGGGTTTTTTGAATTTCGTTTGTATGAAGAAGTGTGTGAGTGAATGAATAAATGAATGAATGATGCAGCAAAGTAGAAAATGAGGTGTCTTTAAGTTCAAAAGTGGTTATTTTTATAGCCAGCACCTATTGCCAATGACACATAATGGGATAGGGGAAAATGCCCTTAAGTTATATATTTGCTGAGAGGATTTTTCTCTGCATCGAAAGGGTTTGTTCCATGAAATGAAGACCTCATCTGTTCTGCTCAACATAGTTTTCTAAAAGCTCTAACATGATATTTTTTGCATCAATGAATGGCTTGCTCTGCGATAGTCCATGAAAAAACATTACTCATTCTTCAATATTTCCTCCCAGTCCTCTGCTTCTGAAAATGAACTAGCATCATTCAAAGGCAATCTGCTCCCAGGTACTTTGTTTGAATCATCAGCCTTACTTTAAGGATTGTGATATGCCAAGTCTAGACTTAGTAGGGAACTTTTATGAATGGATGGCTGTCTAAAATCTTATGGGCTTTACTGTGAAAGGGGTTAGAGAAGATTGTGTAGAGTTTTAACATAAAATTAAGCCACCAATATTTTTGCTGACCTTACACATTCATCCCAAATTTTGGTCTCTGGGAGTCTACCTTTTTCAATTGCTCAGAGAAAGCAAATGTGGGCAGCAAATGTGCCCACCCAGAAACTGACGAACAGTGAGAACCTAACATAAAGGTAATCATGTGCCTAAAATCGGAGGCATTATGCCTCTTTCAGGTGCTAAATTCCACTTGGGGAGATAAGCTTATCATTTAGACACACAGGGAAGAAAGTGAAAATAATTACAGAGCGATATATACACAAGCATGCCTTGTTGTCTTAAAATATTCTTATTATGATAAAACTAATGCATAAGCAATGTAAACATTCTGAAGAGAATAAAGAAGGGCAGGAAATTAAATGGTAATGCCATGATTCAGAAATTTTGAACTATTAATATCCTGACATGTTTCCCAGTATTTTTATGTCCATCTGCATGCATGCATGAGGATAAGAATAGGATCATATTCGTGTTTAATTTTGTGACTTTTTTTTTTTACTGAGCATGATAATATAAACATTTGACTATATCACTCATTCTGACCTCTTATAGTATCCCATGGCTGGAAAATGGATGTGTGGCTCCCAGTGGTTTCGCCATAGTGGTCCCACCGAAAGACTCTCTCAATGTATTTTTTGCCTATTTTCAAGGCTAGATGTGATATGAAAACCTAGTGGAATCTCAGAAGAGTTCAGCCAGGGACACAGATCCAAAGTAGCACTGCAGAATGTGAAGATCACAGCTTTTTACTCTGGCATATCTAAGTCTTCAGCATGTGTGTTCATTATATCTGTAACTTGATGAGATCTAAGCCTGTTTCCATTATCATTCCTCCTCCTGACATTATCCTAAGTAGGTTACCTGGCCTTCTCTCTGTTCTTCTTGTTATGGAAACATTATTTATGAAGAGTGGCTAAAATAGTTTCTTTACTCAGAAGCTGTCCTATACATCACTAATTAAATCCAAACACAAATTACAACAGATCCCTTTTCATGTTGAGTAATGCCACGATTACACTACCCACTCCGTGTTCTGTGTCTTTCCATGGCTGGAATCTTGGTAGAGTCCCGAAGAACTGAAAAATGCAGGAAGGGACAACATGCTAACAATATAATCATTAAAAACTCAGCCTTTAAACTCAATGCTTTACTTAGTTCCATGTTCACTTTTTCTTACCATAAAGGTATGTTTTCATTCATTACCTCATAAACTTCCTTAAGCATAACAAAAAATTTGTCTGCTGCTTGTCCTGTTTCCTGGTGGAGAGCTTCTAAAACCCTTGATATTCCCTGAGCAATAACAGTGTCTTTGTTATGCTAATAAGGTGACTCATGGTGGAGCCCTTAGCTTCAGTTGTGCTAGCTGGGCTGGTCAACAAAAAGACCTACCATGTCATTAGAGGTTTGGGACTTGAGCCAGCCCAACCTCTGGAGAGAAGAGGGAGCTAGAGATTGAGTTCAATTACATGACCACTGATCTAATGAATCATCCTTACATAATGGAACTCCAATAAAATCTCTGGACATCAAAGCACAGTGGAGTTTGGTGACTGAACACATCAATGTACTGTGAGAGTGATACACCCTGATACCATGGGGAAAGAGCACAGAAGCTCTGTGTTACCTCCCAGACTTTGCCCTATGGTCATCTTTTATAACTAAACTGTTAACATAAGCAGTCTTTTCCTGAGTTATGTGAATGGTTCTAGCAAATTATCAAATCTGAGGGGCATTGCAGGAAACTCACGGACTGATAGCCTGTTGGTCTGAGGTGTAGGTGGCCTGAGGGTCCCAGTGGCTAGTGTCTGAACAGAAGTCTTGTTGTGGACCATGCCCTAAACTTGTGGTGTCAGATGCTAACTCCAGGTGATTAGTGTCAGAATTCAATTGTATTGCAGCATTTCCTGTTGGGATAGAGACAAGAATAGTTCCCAACTTTTTGATGTAGGAATTATATTTCTAGTTTTATAGGGGAAAATGCTAATGTTTAGAAACATTAAGCAATTCTCATCAGGTAATACAGGTAGTAAGTGAAAAGATGTAGAATTTAAACCCAGATCTATGTGATTCCAAGCTCTGTGATCCTTCTGTCTTACGCCAATCTTCTCTAACTTTCACAAAGTTCAGATATTATAAATGCTTATCCCAGTGCCATTACTGGGAATGGTGCTGAAAATAGAACTGCTAAGGGAAACATTTCTGGTCCTAAGTCTTCAGTCTCCTTAGTGTGAGAAGTGTTCAGAGCAATGTAATTTTACAGAATAAACCTGCAAGCGCTCAGACAAAGGAGAATGTCCCAGGATATGACCTGCATAAATAGCTTTCTTATGTGGCACAAAGGTTTCCTGATTTCCTCTAAGGAATGAGAGTCCCACAATCTTGAGTAATAATTAATAATTACTGAGCCCCTGATGTTCAAGGCCACTGTGTTAGGCTCTGAGGATACAGGAAGCAGGAGTTAAGGCCACCACCCTTGAGCAGCTAACAATCCAGTTTGGAAGATAGATTAAAGCAGAGCATGATAAATAATTCAGCCTAAAAAGATCACCCAAGGAAGATACTGGGTAAGGGTGATTATAGAAGGCTTCATGGAGGAAGAAGATCTGAAACTGGGCCTTGAAATGTGTATATGACTTTAAAAGGAGTCACTTCCAAGACTGGAATAGAACAGCACATGCAATGTGCCTAGTACAGTGTCTACAGTAAAAATGATGATGATGATGGTAATTCAAACAATTCTGCAGCTTGTAGGTAGATACACTTGTTACAGTACCCAGGAATAAAACAGCTAAGTATACATTTTGAAATGAAACACAGACTATTTAATTTTGTTGCTGGAAGTCTTTGGATTAGAGGTACTTTTATACCTGACAAGAAGGGGAGGTCCCTGCTAAGGGCAAAACGTACCTGTAGATGCCATAAAAGGAGGCATCAGTTATGTAATAAGGAAAATCCCAAAGCCTGGGGTTTATAAAACAAGGAAAGGACTGAATGTGACGCAATATTACACTTCTTAGGTCACCATCTCCAGACAGTGATAGCAAGATGCTAACACAGGTGCCAGGCCAGTGTCCCCAGACCACGGTGGGGAACCATCCCTCCCTCCCTTCCTCTGACACTCTGTGGTTCCAGTAGGGTTGACTCACACTAGGTTCCATGGCCAGGCCCTGAGGGATTTAAGCCAGACACTGTCTCCTCCTCCCCTAACCACCATGATTGATTCAAGAGGGACACATGAACAAATGTGAGCCAATAAGAGATAAGATATCTAAGGATTTAGGCAGGACAACCAGAGGGGACCCGTCCTCTTCCCTTGGACAATGTAGTTCAAGGCTGGTCATGAGCTTGCAGCTAGCAGCAGCCAGCTGTAAAAAAGAAAAGAGCTGGGAATGGGGACTGGGCAGTGTGTAGAGCCTGAAGATGAAGCCGACACTACAAAAGATGGAGCAAAAGAGAAAAATCCGGTTCTGGTTACAACACATATGTTATGGGATAAAGCACTGCTTGAATCATTTCTGAATCATTCAGATCTGTGAGCCAAGAACTACCCTCCTCACTCCCATTTTTTGCTTAATTTGGTTTGAGTTGTTTTTTCTCTCTTTTACAACCAAAATATTCCTAACTGGTGATGACAGACAAGCAGGTTCTGAGATTATTCAATCTATTTCAATTTATTGCCTGAGAATGTTCACTCCAAGTATTAACCATTTGTGTAAAACAATTACCTAGCAATATTTTCTAAGCATAAGTCACTATGGATATTTGCAATTTCAGCTGTTATCTGAAAAAATGACTTGCAAAGATCTGTCAAATCTATCAGATCATAATGATTACTGCATAATGGCATATTCTAATGAGGTTTCATTTACATTCACATATGGCAAATTTTAAAGCACTATGCATATGAAATAATTTAGATGAAGCACTTATCACCACTCATTCTCATTTTGAATTCAGTGACTCTCTTTTCATTCAGGCAGTAGGACCCTGCCTGATATTAGAAGCCTTAGGATCTCCTCAAATGAGAATCTCAGTTCAGAATATGAGCTGGCACTACCAGGGTGAGAGCCAGGGGTATGTGAAGCAAAGAGAGACGACAAGCATGCAAAGCACTACCCTTTCTAATGCCAAGATGCCCACACTTTGCACATCGCATCTTCATTCTCATTTCTGCCATAAGGCTATGCGATGGGAATAATGGGGGGCTGCTCAGAAGGACAGAGAGGACCATCAAAACCACCCCATCCTCACTAGTAGCTCTACAATTACATGCCAAAAAAATTTCTCAATATCTCCAAGCCCCGATGTTTTCACCAGTGGAGAGTCACTCCTGTAAACCAGATCATTCTTATCTTCAGAAGACCTCATTCTCTCTTTGCCTTTGCCCTATTCCATTTTCCTTGCAAAAGGTGAGTGATGGGTGGTATAAAGATCCGTCCATGATTTCTTATGCAGACTCACTGGATGCTAAAATTCAGAAGGTATATCTTTCTAATAGTGTTCAAAAGCCCTGCTGATCCTTGACAAAGAGCTTCCTGGGGCCCTGGTAGAGAAGGAATGCAGTATGTCTATGTCTGAGCAGGGAGTAGTATTTTCTAAACCCAGTATTACATGGAAGACTGATTTCTTTCCTTTATAGGGACTTTCCCTTTGCACTTAGCCTTCATCTCTCTGGTTGTAATGGCTAAGGTTAGAAACTGCTGCTTTAATGGAGGCCAGAGTCAACAGAACAGTATGTACGACTTGCTGAATGAAAATACGTCGTATTTTTATTTACTTTTAATAATAGTAATAATGCATGTAGAAACAAATATGCCTATGTATTTTTATATTTCTTTAAAATACTATATATCTTTTAATTATACTTTTATACATAATTGCTTAAAGACTATTAACTTTTTCTCATTTTCACATATCTTTAAAAGATAACTGACTATTTAGGGTAAAACTAATATCAATATACTTTAGGGTTTATAAACATATTTATTTCTACATACATTATTACTATAGGGTTTACTTTATGTAAAAGTAAAATATATAGCAAAAAGAGCACAAAGGTCAGCTTGGGGTAAATGGAATGATAGTGTGGTAACATTCTTAGAATGTTCATAACTGGTATAATATTTGAAGTTAGCTGTGAAAAGTTAAAGTTGCAGACAGTAATCTCTAGAGCAACCAACTAAAAAATAACACAAAGAGGCAAAACTAAGAAGTCAATAAAAAGTATAAAATGGAACACTAAAAATGTACCTGATTTATCCAAAAGAAGGCAGGAAAGGAGGAACAAAGGAACTAAGGACCTTTGAGACACTGTTATGGGCTGAACTGTGCCTCCTCGCAAAATTCATATGTTGAAGTCCTAAGCCACAGTACCTCAGAATGTTACTTCATTTGGAGCTAGGGCCTTTAGAGAGGCAATTAAGTTAAAAGTGGGCCCTAACCCAATATGATTGATATCCTTATAAGAAGAGGACATTTGGATACAGACATAGGGATAGAGGGAAGACAATGTAAAGACAAAGAGACAAGATGGTCATCTACAAGCCAAGGAAAGAGGCCTGGAACAGATCCTTCCTTTATTGCCCTCAGAAGGAACCTACTCTGCAAACACCCTGGTCTCAGACCTTCAGCCTCTAGACTGTGAGAAAATAAATTTCTGTTACTTACCCAGTCTGTAGTACTTTGTTATAGCAGCTCTAGCAAACTAATACAGACATATAGAAAGTAAATGCCAAGAAGCTAAACTTCAACTCCAACAATATTGATACTTACTTTAGGTATAAATGGATTAGCACTACATGTAAAATGCAGACACTGTCAGACTGAATAGAAAAGCAAGATCCAACTATATGCTGTTTTCAAGAAACATACTTTAAACATAAAGTCACAGGTTGAAATTAGAAGGGTTGAAAAAGATATACCATGCACACCACAACATATAAGAAAGGAACACAGCCGTATTATATCAGAAAAAGAAGACGTTAGAACAGGGAAAGTTACAAGAGGAAAAATAAGGACATTTCATAATGATCAAAACAGCAATTCATTGATAAATCATAACTATCATAATATATACCAATATATAATACATGGATTAATTGTAATGCATTATTCTGGTAATAAACAATTGGAAAATTAAATTAAATTTATAATAGCAACCAAAATATCAAACACCTTAGAATAAACTCAATGGAAGATATGTAAGACCTCTACATTGAAAATTATAAAACATCCTCAGAGAAATTAAATAAGATCCAAATAAATGGAAAAGTATACAATTTTCATGAATCATAAATCTCAAAATTGTGAAAGTGTCTATTCTCTTGAAATTGACCTATAGATTTAATATAGTCCTAAGCAAAATCCCAGCAGGCTTTGTTGAAGAAAATTGCAAAGTAATCTTAAAATTTATATAAAAATTCAAAGGGTCTAAAATAAGAAAAAACAATCTTAAAAAAGAACAAAGTGGTAAAACTTATACTCTATGAATTCAAAATAAAGCTACAGTAATCAAGGAGGCATGGCCAAGATGGTAGAGTAGGAAGACCCTGAGCTCACCTCCTTCCACAGGCACACAAAAATTACAACTATTTACAGAGCAACTGTTGATGAGAAAAGCCAGAAAACTCACAGAAAAGATCTTCTACAACTAAAGATATAAAGAAGGAACCACCTTAAAAAACTAAAAATAGAATTACCATATGATCCAGCAATCCCACTACTGGGCATATACCCTGAGAAAACCATAATTGAAAAAGACACATGCACCCCAATGTTCACTGCAGCACTATTTACAATAGCCAGGTCGTGGAAGCAACCTAAATGCCCATCGACAGATGAATGGATAAAGAAGACGTGTTACATATATACAATGGAATATTACTCAGCCATAAAAAGGAACGAACCTGGGTCATTTGTTGAGACGTGGATGGATCTAGAGACTGTCAAACAGAGTGAAGTAAGTCAGAAAGAGAAAAACAAATATCGTATATTAACACATATATGTGGAACCTAGAAAAATGGTACAGATGAACCAGTTTGCAAGGCAGAAATTGAGACACAGATGTAGAGAACAAACGTATGGACACCAAGGGGGGGAAGCGGTGGGGGGGGTGATGAATTGTGCAACTGGGATTGACATGTATACACTGATGTGTATAAAATTGATAACTAATAAGAACCTGCTGTATTAAATAAATAAATATATAAAGAAGGAACCATAATAAGAGGGTAGGAGAAATAGAGACATGGTATAGTCAAGGCCCGTATCCATGGATGGGCAACCCACAAACAGCAGGATAATTATAATTGTAGAGGTTCTCCCCAAGAAGTAAGTGGTCCGAGTCCCACATTGGGGTCCACAGCCTGGGGGTCCTGCACAGGGAAGATGAGCACCCAGGACATTTGAAGCCCAGTAGAGCTTACTTTCAGGAGAGCTAGGGGTTGTGAGAAATAGAGACTTCACTCCTAAAGGGTGCACATAAAATCTCACATGCTCTGGGACCCAGTGTAGAAACAGTATTTTGAAAGAAGCCTAGATCATACCCACTTGCTGATCTTGGAGAGCCTCCTGGAGAGGCAGAAAACAGCTGGGGCTCGCCCCAGAGAAATAGACACTGGTGGCAGCCATTTTGGGGAGCAGGTTCTAATACGAGCACACTGGTGCTGGCAAGTGCCACTTTGGAATTCTCCCTCTAGCTTATTAACATCAGGACCTAGCTCCACCCAATAGGTTCTTAGCACCAGTACCGGGTTGTCTCAGGCCAAGCAACTACCTGGGCAGAGACACAGCCCCACCCACCAATAGGCCTGCTGCCCCAGGACCCAGCCCTGTCCACCAGAGGGCTTAGGACCTGGCTTTGCATGCCAGTGTGCTGAAACTAGCCCCGGCACCACCAGGGCCCTGCAGCCAGAGACCATGAGACCCAGCTACACACACCAGTGGGCTCACACTAGCCCTGGAACTAGCCTCACAACCCAGTTGACAGGCACCAGCTCTGGGACCCCCTGGGCCCTAACCCTGACCACCAGTTGGCAGACACCAGCCCCAGGACCACTAGAGCCCTTCAGCCAACCACCCTGGGATTTGGCCCCACCCACCGGTAGGCCAACACCAGCTTTGGGACTCCCTGGACCCCACAGCCAGTCATCTCAGGAACCAGCCTTGCCCACCATCAGGCTGACATTCTATCCGAGACCCCAAGCCCTACATCCACCACTCTAGAACCTACCTCTGCCTACCAGTGGGCCAGCACTTGTCCCAGGACCCCCAACCCTGGGCCCACAGCCAGTGGCCTTGTAACACAGTCCCACTCACCAGCATCCAGCAGCCTTCACACAAGGCACAATCTGGCAATCAACCAGACAGAGGACCAGCCATGCCTACCAGACCACCCACTGAGTAACTCTGCCACAACAGAAGAACCCATGCAGCCCAAATAAGGGGCACCCCTAGAGCATATAGCTCTAGTGACCAGAGGGGAGTGAGTTGAAGGGGCACACAGGACAATCTCCTACAAAAGGCCATTTCTCCAAGGTTGGGAAACATAAACAAACTACCAAATATTGATACAGAAATAAAATCAGCAAATTAGGCAAAATGAGGAGACAGAGGAACATGTTCCAAAGGAAGGAACAAGGTAAAGCCCCCAAAGAAGAACAAACTGAAGTGGATCTAGGCAACATACCTGATAAAAAGTTCAAGGTAGTGATTGTAAAGATGCTCAAAGAAGTCAGGAGAAGAATGGATGAACACAGTGAAAAGTTTAGAAGAGTTAGAAGAGATAAAGAAGAACCAAGTAGAGCTTAACAATACAATAACTGAAATAAAAAAATATTCTAGAAGGCATCAACAGTAGATAAGATGATACAAAGGAATGGATCAGTGAGCTGGAGGACAGAATAGTGGAAATCACTGAAGCTGAATAGAAAAACTAAAAAATAAATAAATGAGGACCATTTAAGAGACCCCAGGACAACATCAAGTGTACTAAAATTCATATTATAGGGGTCCCAGATGGGAAAAGAGAGATAAAGGAGAAGAGAACATATTTGAAAACATAATATCTGAAAAACTTTCCTAACCTGGGAAAGGAAATAGACATCCAGGTCCAGGAAGCATAGAGTCCCAAATAGGATCAACCCAAAGAGGACCATGCCAAGACATATTGTAACTGAAATGGCAAAAATTAAGGATAATGAGAGAATATTAAAAGCAGCAAGGGAAAAGCAACAAGTTATGCACAAGGAAATTCCCATAAGGCTATCAGCTGACTTTTCAACAGGAACTCTGCAGACCAGAAGGGAGTAGCATATATTTAAAGTGATAAAAGGGGAAAACCTACAACCAAGAATACTCTACCTGGCAAGGCTTTAATTCAGATTTGATGAAGAAATCAAAAGTTTCACAGACAAGCAAAAGCTGGCACCACCAAACCAGCTTTATAAGAAATGTTAAAGGGACTTCTCTAAGTGAAAAAGAAAAGGCCACAACCTAAACATGAAAATTATGAAAGGGAAAGGCTCATTGGTAAAGGCAAATATACAGTAAAGGTAGTAAATCAACCATGTATAAAGCAAGTAGGAATGTTAAAAGTAGTAAAAATATCTATACACACAATAAGCAGTTAAGGGATACACAAAACAAAATGATGCAAAATATGACACTGAAAACAGTAAATGTGGTGTGGGGGAATAAAAATGCAGGGTTTTTAAAATGTGTTTGAACTTAAGAGATCAGCAATTTAAAATAATCATATAGATATAGATATAAATATACACATATGTACACATAGATAGTGCTATCTATAAACCTCACAGCAACTACAAACAAAAAATTTATAATATAAACACAGAAAAAAGAAAGGAATCTGAAAATAACAATAATGATGGTCATCAAATCACAAGGGAAGACAGCCAAAGAAGAAAGGAACAAAAAAGAATTACAAAAAAATTAATAAAATGACAATGAATACATACCTATCAATAATTACTTAAAATGTAAATGGACTAAATGATCCAATCAAAAGACACAGAGTGGCTGAACAGATACAAGAACAAGACCTATATATATGCAGGCTGTAAGAAACTCACTTCAGATCTAAAAACACAAACAGAGGGAAAGTGAGGGGACGGAAAAAGGCATTCCATTCAAATGAAAATAAAAATAAAGCCAGGGTAGCAATACTTATACTGGACAAAAGAGAATTTAAAACAAAGACTGTAACATGAGACAAAGAAGGACATTTCAAAATGATCAAGGGATCAATCTAAAAAGAAGATATAGCCATTATAAATATATATGCACTCAACAGAGGAGCACCTAAATACATAAAGCAAATATTAACAGACATAAAGGGAGAAATTGAGAGTAACATAATAATTGGAGGGGACTTTAACACCCCACTTACATCAATGGACAGATCATCCAGACAGAAAGTCAATAAGGAAACACTGGCCTTAAACTACACATTATTATCAGATAGACTTAATAGACATAAATAAAAAGCATTCCATCAGAAGACAGCAGAATACACATTCTTTTCAAGTGCACATGGAACATTCTCCAGGATAGATCACATGTTAGGAGAAAAAATAAACCTTGGTAAATTAAAGAAAATTGAAATCATACCAAGCATCTTTTCTAACCACAACACTATGAGACTAGGAATCAACTATAGGGACAAAAACTGCAGAAAGCACAAGTATGTGGAAACTAAACAATATACTACTAAACAATCAATGAATCACTGAAGAAGTCAAAGAAGAAATTTTAAAATACCTGGAGAAAAATGAAAATGTAAACATAACAATCTAAAATCCATGAATGCAGCAGAAGCAGTTCTAAGAGGGAAATTTATAGTAATAAAAGTTTACCTCAGGAAACAAGAAAAATCTCAAATAAACAACCTAACCTTACACCTAAAGGTAAGAAAAAGAAGAATAAACAAAACCCAAAGCTAGTGAAAAGAAATAAATCATAAATATCAGAGCAAAAATAAATGAAATAGAGACTAAAAAACAATAGAAAAGATTAATGAAACTACAACTTTTCTTTGAAAGTTAAACAAAATTCATAAACCTTTATCCAGACTCACCAAGATAAAAAAGAGAGAGGGCTCAAATCAATAAAATCAGAAATGAAAAAGGAAAAGTTATAACCAACACCACAGAAATACAAAGGATCATAAGAGATTACTATGAACAATTATACACCAATAAAATGGACAACATAGAAGAAATGGACAAATTCTTAGAAATGTACACTCTTCCAAGACTGAACTATGAAGAAATAGAAAATATGAACAGACCAATTACCAGAAGAAAATTGAATCAGTAATTTAAAAAACTCCCCCAAAACAAAGGTCCAGGACCAGAAGCCTTCACAGATGAACTCTACCAAACTTTTAGAGAAGAGTTAACACCTATCCTTCTCAAACTATTCCAAAAAATTGCAGAGGAAGGAAACCTTCTGAACTCATTCTGTGAGGCCAGCATCACCCTGATGCCAAAACCAGAGAAAGATATCACACAAAAAAAGAACATTACAGGCCTAAAACATTGATGAACATAGATGAAAACATCCTCAACAAAATAGCAAACCAAATTCAACAACACATTGAAAGGATTATAAACCATGACCAAGTGGGACTTATCCCAGGGATGCAAGGATTGTTCTGTATCTGCAAATCAATCAATGTGATACACCACATTAACAAATTGAAGAATAAAAACCATATGATGATCCCAATAGATTCAAAAAAAGCTTCTGAGAAAATGAAACAACTGTTTATAATAAAACTAACCTCCACAAAGTTGGTATAGAGGAAACATACTTCAAGATAATAATGGCCAGGGACTTCCCTGGTGGCTCAGTGATTGGGAATCCACCTGCCAATGCAGGGGATATGGGTTCAAGCTCTGGTCCGAGAGGATCCTATGTGTCACGGAGCAGCTAAGCCCGTGTGCCACAACCACTGAAGCCTGCACACCTAGAGCCGGTGCTCCCAACAGGAGAGGCCACTGCAATGAGAAGCCCGCGCACTGCAACGAAGAGTGGCCCCTGCTCACCACAACTAGAGAAAGCCCATGCACAGTAACAAGGACCCAATGCAGCCAAAAATAAATAAGATTAAATATAAAAAAAGATAATAATGGCCATATATAATAAGCCCATAGCTAACATCATAGTCAACTGTGAAAAGCTGAAAGCATTTCCTCTAAGATCAGAAACAAGACAAGGATGCCCACTCTCTCAACATAGTATTGGAAGTCCTAGCCACAGCTATCAGACAAGAAAAAGAAATAAAAGGAATCCAAATTGGAAATGAAGAATTAAAACTGTCACTGCTTGCAGATCACATGATACTATACATAGAAAATCCTCAGGATGCCACCAAAAAACCACCAGAGCTCATCAATGAATTCAATAAAGTTACAGGATACAACATTAATATACAGTAATCTGTTGGATTTCTAAACACTAACAACAAACTATGAGAAAGCAAAAGTAAAAGTATAATCTCATTCACAATCATATCAACAAGAATAAAATACCTAGGGATTAATCAACTAAGGAGGTAAAAGACCTGTATTTGGAAATTGATAAGATACTAATTAAAGAAATTGAAGATGACACAAACAGATGGAAAGATATACCATGTTCATGGATTGTAAGAATTAATATTGTTAAAGTGACCATATTATTCAAGGCGATCTACAGATTCAACGTAATCCCTATCAAAATACCAATGGCATTTTTCACAGAATTATAATAATTATATAATTTGTATGGAAACACTAAAGACCCTGAAGAGTCAAAACAATCTTGAGGGGCTTCCCTGGTGGCGCAGTGGTTGAGAGTCCGCCTGCCGGTGCAGGGGACGCGGGTTCGTGCCCCAGTCCAGGAAGATCCCACATGCTGCGGAGCGGCTGGGCCTGCGAGCCATGGCCACTGAGCCTGTGCATCCAGAGCCTGTGCTCCACAACGGGAGAGGCCACAACAGTGAGAGGCCCAATTAGCTAAAAAAAAAAAAAAAAAAAAAAAAATCTTGAGGAAGAAGCAAAAAGTTGGTTTCAAACTACACTATAAAGCTATAGTCATCAAAACAGTATGGTACTGGCACAAAAATAGACACATGGATCAAGGGAACAGAATAGAGAACCAAGAATGAACCCACGCTTACATGGGTAATTAATCTATGAAAAGGAGGCAAGAATATTAAATGGGGAAAATACAGCCTCTTCAATAAATGGTGTTGGGAAAACTGGACAGCCATATGCAAAAGAATCAAATTGGACTTTCTCACACCATGCAGAAAAATAAATTAAAAATGGATTAAAAACCTAAATGTAAGACCTGAAACCATGAAACTTCTAGAAGAAAATCACTAATGATCAGAGAAATGCAAATCAAAGCCAAAATGAGATATCACTTCACACCTGTCTGGATGGCTACAATCAAAAAGACAACAAATAACAAGTGTTGGTAGGGATGTGCAGAAAAGGGAACCCTCATGCACTGTTGGCAGGAACATAAATTGGTGCAGCCAAGCCACTATGGAAAACATTTTGAAGGTTCCTCAAAAAATTAAAAATAGTACTACCATATGATTCAGCAATTCCACTCCTGGATATTTATCTAAAGAAAACAAAAACACTAATTAGAAAAGATATATGCACCCCTATGTTCACTGAAGCATTATTTATAATAGCCAAGCTATGGAAGCAACCCAAGTGCCCATCAACAGATGAATGGATAAAAAGTATGAAAAGATATGATATATATATAACACATACACAGAAACACAATGGAATATTACTAAGCCATAAAAAAGAATAAAATCTTGCCATTTGCAATAACATGGATAGACCTAGAGAGTATTATGCTAAGTGAAATAAGTCAGACAAAGGAAAACAAACACTGCTTGATTTCACTTACATGTGGAGTCTAAAAAACAAAACAAATGAAGGAACATAACAAAGAAACAGAGTTATAAATACAGAGAATAAATGGGTGATTACCAGAGGAGAGGGAGGCATGGGGAAGAAAGAAATAGTTGAAGGAGATTAAGAAGTACAAACTTACAGTTGCAAAACAAATGAATCATGATTACAAAATGTACAGTGTGTGGGGGTATATAGGCAATAACTAAGTAATATCTTTGTATAGTGACATATTGTGACTGGACTTAATGTTGTGATCATTTTAAAATGTATAGAAAAAATCACTATGTTGTATAACAGGAACTAACATAGTGTTGTAGGTCAACTATACTTCAAAAACAAACATGCTCATAGAAAAAGAGATCAGATTTGTGATTACCAAAGGTTGTGGGTAAGAGAGGCGGAGTTGGATAAAGATAGTCAAAAGGTACTAGAACTTCCCATTGTGAGATACGTAAGTGCTAGGGATGTAATGTGCAACATGAAAAATATAATTAACACTGCTGTATGTTATACATGAAAGTTGTTATTACTCAGCAGTGAAAAGGAACCAAAGAATATATATTATGTTATTTCACTTAAATTAAGTACAAGAAAATAGAAAATTGACATATGGTGACAGAAATCAGAAAATCATTGCCTCTGGTGTGGGTGACAGTTAAAAATTGACTGGAGGGCTGCATGAGGGAGTTTTCCAGGCGGATGGAAACATTCCATATCTTACTTTGACTGTTAGTTACAACTGTCAGAACTTATCGAACTGAACACTTAAGATTTGAGCATTTTATTACTTATAAATTATACCTCAATTTTTTAAAAAAACTTGTTATTCTATGACAAGATGGCACATTGACAGAACTTTACAATTTAATTATTTCATACTTCTACCTTAAGATGATAATAAGACTTAAAGAAATGTAACAAAGAATAATATATAGTCTTTGCCATTAATGAATTAAAATCCAGCAGAGACGTGTACGGACACTAGATCTCAAGGTCAATGAGACATGTATCTTTTTTTTTTTTTTTTTTTTTTTGCGGTACGCGGGCCGCTCACTGCTGTGGCCTCTCCCGTTGCAGAGCACAGGCTCCGGATGCGCAGGCCCAGCAGCCATGGCTCACGGGCCCAGCCGCTCCGCGGCATATGGGATCCTCCCAGACCGGGGCACGAACCCGTATCCCCTGCATCGGCAGGCGGACTCTCAACCACTGTGCCACCAGGGAGGCCCGAGACATGTATCTTAACAGCAGCAATGCAGGTACACCCGTGGGATTCAAAAGAGGGAGACATGAATGTAATGGTAGACAGCCATGGAAATAAATGAGGTGGATCTCTATGTTTGATGTAGAATAATCTCCAAGATACATGCTAAAATGAAGGAGGGAAGGGGCAGAAAAATGTGCAGAGGGAACTTCTATTTGCTGGTATAGGTGACTATCTTTGGAGAGATAGTTAAGAAACTGAAAACAGAAAATGCCTCTGGGGAGAAGGTAGAGGGCTAGGGTGGTAGGGAGATATATTTTCATCTTATACCCTCCTCGTAGTGAGTTTTGATTTTAACCCTATACAACTATAACTTTAAAAATTAAGTAATCAACAATTAGCAAACAAACACAAAAGGATGTAGACATTACTGCTGGTTTAGGGGGATGAAAACTAAGGTTAGTAATGGTTTTATGAAAGAATGGGCAATTGAGCTGGGTCTTATAGGATAGGCAGGGGGCAGAACTTACAGAGAGGAAAAAAAGGAATGATAAGAATCAACTTTCCACACCTTGAAAACCAGCAAACAGCACACCATCTTTCTCTCTGCACCACAAATACCAATGGAATCTTCCCTGTGTAATCCCAAGGCTAAGAAACAAATGCATGCTCCATTCCTTGGGACAGACTACCTATCTTACTTAGGAAGTTTGTATTCTAAATGAATTGCATGTTCTGATTGAAATGTTTGCTGTAGGTAATGTTTTGTTACCTTCTTGACATCACAGATGGAGAGAAAAAATAAATAAATCCACCCAGTTGCTCTTAAATTGCCTCTCAATATGCAGTCCACCTCCCCAGGGCTTTTTCCCTGATGGAACCTCTTGCCTGCTGGGTTGACTGCTGTTGATTGACCCCAGTGTAGCAGGGGCTCTGAGGGAAACCCCTCTGTCCTGCAGCCTGCCTCACCCCACCCCAGTGTGAGTCCAAATTAGCGGCTGTTAAGGATTCTGCAGATGCGTTTCTGCTTCGTTCCCTTAAAACTGCCTTACTTTCACATGTGATTTCTGTACCATATCAGAAATTCCTGCAAGTTTCTGACATGTGTATGGCACCACCTCTGGTCTGCTGTACTGATGCAAGTTTTCTTCCCCCTGTTTTTGGATTCTTTGGTCTTTTTGGTCAGCTAATGGGGAGGAAGAGAGGGGAGGGAGGGGTTTGATTTCTAAACTCAAGTCACCACCTTTCCTAGATGCCAGACTGAGTTACTAACGTCACATTATTAGACAATACTAGGAACCTGTCAAAACTGGCCTGGTGCTCATACATTTTAGGCAATTAATATTATAGTATTGTACTGGAATTAAAAGAGAGGGTGTTTGAAATGTATAAGCAGGGTTCAGATCCTGGTTCTTCCACAATCTCAAGCACTGAATTAACCATTCTGAGTCTCATTTTCCTCACCTGTAAAATGGAAATGTTAGTAGCATCTACCTCATAGAACAGTTACAAGGGTAAAATGACATAGTGCACCTAAAGCTGCATTCAGCACAGTGCCTGACACACAATAACTCCTTTATAAATATTTAAAAGAATTTTCCCAATCTTCCCTCATTTTTAGATGTGGTAATTAAACTCAAATGTTCCCACTAAGGTTCAGATTTCACACCTGAATTTTTTCAAGAATAGGTTTTTTTAGAAATAATGGTTCATAGTCAAATTGAATTTGATCTAATCTGAAAAGCAATATAAAAACCCTAAAAGGATGCATCCTAGCTGTCTAGATAGGGCTCTTGGACTATTAGAGTCCCAAGCCCTCTGGCTCTCACTTTCCTCATCTGGAAAGTAAAATTCCATTTTCATCAAAATTTCACAAAGCTGTACTTAGTCACACTCTTGTACAAATGGAACTACACTCTCAGGTTATGGAGCTGTGGGTTTCTTTTAATAAGTGAGGGGATTTGTGTCTTCCCAAGCTTGATATGTCGGGAAGGAGCTGTGGATTAAAAGGGAGATACGATGAGGATTTAAGCAGATTTATTGCAAATCATTATTGGAGTGCACGAGTTACAAGCCCAAGATTAAGACAAGCCTCTCTCTCAAGAACACTTTCTTCAGTAGCAACAGAGAGGCAAAGCTTTTTTTTTTTTTTTATCATTCTCTAATGAGAAATGGTTTACACTGGGGAACTTCTCTGCACAGTAAAATGGACAGATTCAGGGACATAATGGAAAGATCATTCAGTAAAAGAACTAAAGCTGTTGGGCCTAACAAAACCTCATCAGTTAGAATTAGAATGAGAGGCTCACAGCAACTGACAACCAGCAGGCTGGAACATGTGCCACAGAATCGGCCTTACACAGATATACTCATATTAAATCCTGCCCCTGATCTCTCCCCAGTGCTGCCCCTCTGAACTCTGCTTAGAACCCTTGAATGGATTCCCATTTCTCTGAGGAGAAAATAGCAAATCCTTAGCATGCCCTGCAAGTCCAAACCCTGCTTACTTCCCTAGTGATTCTGCCCTCATTCACTGCGCTCCAGCCACACTGTCCTCAAATGGAACAGACTTCACTGCCACAGGGCCTTTGCAAATACTGTCCTCTCTACTTGGAATGCCCTAGTTGGCTTCTCTTCAGGCTTTAGATCATAGCTCAAGTGTTTACAATACCACTGGCCATCTCCATAATCTTTTAAATTGAGATAAATGATTAATTGTATAATTCATTTATTAGTATTAACTGTGTCTAAATTCCCCATTAGAATAAAAATTTCATAAGGACAGGTAGTGCATCTACTATACTGGCCATTCTCTTCCTAATACTTACACAAGGCAAATGTTCAATAAATATTCACCGACTAAGTGAACGGATTGATTCGCAACCTCCATCAACACCAGAAGCTTGGACTATGTATCTCTAAGTGCAACAAATCTTTGAACTGAACCTGGTGAATCAATTGGCTCCATGAGAGCTGGCTGACGTAGACTTATGTGCTATCTGTGGTATGCTCTGTATGTATATGGATGGATAGCTATAGATATAAGTTCTCACCCTTTGTTCTCTCTTTCCCTGGGTTGCCTTTGTGCTCCCAGGTCCCCTGCCACGTAGCCCTTTGTTTCTTCATTTCCTCCACCGTGCGCCTATTACTGGTCATTTTCACTTCTTCTCAATCCCCTCCTTCATAGGTCAGGATCTTCCTGTGATTTGGCAGCCTCACTGGTATTCACCATTCATGGCTCCCAGATTTGATGGAACTCTTACTTCCAAAGGCTACCCAATTCCCTGCCAAGATATTTGGAAATTATTATTCCCAGAAAAATATTCAAAAGATAGATTTGTCTCTCTCTCTTGGTTCATAGGTCTTAGGGCCATGAAAAAAGACGATTTTTTTTTTTTAACTCTAGGATGAGTTGTAGGAGCCGCGTGATATTTTCCACTGAATATGCCATGTATCTCTTTAATAATCCCTTTTAAAACAATAATGACATTGCTGGCTTTTCAAGAGGATGAAAATTGTATAACTAGGACTTTGGAAATGAAAGCTGTTTGGAAAATAATTGAAAATTTCATGTAATGTTATTGTGTCTGGGAAATCATTATAGTACAGACTTATTCATTTATTTGTTCATCAATTTAATGAGCATGTTTTGAGTGGCTAACATGAGCCAGGCACTGTGTTTCTATCTGGTTGGTGATAACAATGATGTACAGGGCAGATGGGAGTTCTTCCCCCAGGAAGCATACATTCATATTGCAAGAAATAGACAGTAAACAATAAAATATACATTTCCGGCAAGTGTATTATGAGTTAGTTATAAGCACTGAAAATCCATTTTCTCTTCCACAGCAAGGAAAACATTGTTATTCTGCTTTGGCCATGCTATGTGCACTGTCCAATTATTGCAGTGTCTTTCAGTGTGAGTGAAGATCCCCTAGTGGGTCATGAAATTACATTTTACTACCTCTTTTTTTTGTGTGTGTGGTACGTGGGCCTCTCACTGTTGTGGCCTCTCCCATTGCGGAGCACAGGCTCCAGATGCACAGGCTCAGCGGCCATGGCTCACAGGCCCAGCCGCTCTGCGGCATGTAGGATCTTCCCGGACCGCAGCACAAACCCCTGTCCCCTGCATCGGCAGGCGAACTCTCAACCACTGCGCCACCAGGGAAGCCCACATTTTACTAACATTTTAAACGAATAAAATAGAATAGAAAACATCTGAGATTATCTCACATATTAAAGGGAAGTACTGATTTTCGTTTCAGATTTAAATGTATGGATATACTGGTTCTTACGTAGAATATGTCTTACAGCAGGTCACCATCAAAAATGTGTCAAAGCATGGCTTCTAGTGTCAGAATGTCAGTATTGTCCCACCCAGTTTCAGGTGCTAAGAGACCATTTGATGGTAAGAAAGTCAGCTGGTTCCTTTGGGTGACAAGAAATAGACACATCCCAATTCAGTCGCATTTCAAAGGACCTTTCAGTTTTTTAGACTACGAATCAGAAAATATTATTTGAACACATACTCAAGGAGAAGTGAAAATAAGTTATCACTCAGCACAGGCAATTTAAAAAATGACATTATGGGGGAGGAAGCATTGGTAGGCTTTCCTAATTATAGATATGCCACAGAATTACTAAATTCATTCAACAAGTCTTTATCAAGTATCTATCATGTCCCAGACACCATGCTAAATAAATCATGCATGGTTCTTACTTTCATCCGGTATATAATCTTACTCATCACTGTTTAAATTAGTGATCCTCAACCCTGGCAGCAAAATATAATCATCTGGGGAGCTCTTAAAAATACTGATTTTCATTCCCAGAGGTTCTGGTTTAATTAGTGTGGGGTAGGGACCCAAGATGAACATTGTTTAAGCTATCCAGGTGATTCTAATGTGCAGCCAGTATTGAGAATCAGTGGACGATAATGGTCAGTAAGAATCTTGCAAATCTGTATATTATTTAACTTTCCTTAAGACACCTAGAACATTTTCTGTCTCAGAGTGGTAAAATAAATTCTTCTTACAAAAGTAAGGACTTTACAAATTCTCCAAAACTGTCAGCATCTATAAACACTTGAATTATTTTTATCACTACTGTATTCTTTGGCTGAATATTGTTTAACAATCAGGTTTTCATTGTTTTAATCTTAAAATCTTTACTTTAATTATTGGTTTTGAATCCCATTTATGAAAGTACTTCAATTCCCCATTATTAACCATTTCTCCTAAATGATTAATATTTAAGAATAGAAACTATCCTTTAATTTCCATTTTTAGTGTCAATAAACAAATTAAAATTCCATGCGTATACATTTCTAGATGAAATATTCAAATTTCAATCATTTGGATATTTGTTTCATTTTTGCTAACCTTTTGTCCCATTAATACATTAATTAATTGCTCATTCCTCTTCACCTTCCAATAGTGAATCTCTGTACAGCCAAAGTTTATAAAAAATCTGAAAAAAAATCTCTACCTGATTCAAATCCCCATTTTCCTCAGCATCCCTTGTGTTTCATCTTTTCAAGAACTTTCAAGCTCCTTTTTTTTTTAAGCTATTCTCATCTCTAACACCATGTTTTGCCTTCCCTGAAGATAGGATTAAGGTAATTGATTGAAGAACTCCATTTTTCCTTATCAAATGAAAATGAGCAAACCAACTGAAATATTTGGGAGTTTCCCACCAACTTAAGGTCACCGCCTACTGATGATATTCTTATTTATTCATTCCCTTCTTTGGAGACATCTAGAGGTAACTTTCATCTTCTCTCTTTTCTTGATTTGATCCTTATGACTGCATGTGGGCTATGGAAACATACAGTCACCTTGACTTGGGGGCTCCCAGCTCTGTGGTCTCAGCCCAGTCACTTAAATTCTCTGAGTCGCAATTTCCATATAGGCAAAATGGAGAGATAACATGGTTCAAGTATTAGACATAATGAATATGAAATATTCAACACATATTTATTATACCTTCTAGGGTACAATAAATGGTAGATAGTATTAATATTGAAGTAGCAGGCTTCCCACATTTAATAACAATCCATTATGTTGGGGTAGGGCATAGAGCATCTTTTCCTTGAGATAATTTCAGTCCATCTCTCACTAGAGAAAGAAGGCTTAAACACTGGAGAATTGGTTCCCAAGGAGCACATCTGTCACAGAAACATTTGTTCATCCATTTGACAAATATTAATCAGGTACTCTCTCTGTGCCAGGCTCTGGGCTGGGAGCCAGGGCCCCAGCAGGGATCAGGACAGACACACACTCAGCTCCTTGAAACTTACAGGCTTGCCAGGGAGACTAAAATTCTCATGTGTGTGCTCTCGTGTGATATGAAAAGTTACCTTTCAGTGCCCCAGGGACTCTGGCATTCATAAGCCCATCCCTGACAAGCACAGAATCAATGATGATTGATGACAGCGATGATGATAATGATGACCTTCAACTTTTATTTGAAAAGGTGAGGGCATTCTCTATTATCACCCCCCTTTAGGGAATGTTAAGGCTCCTTTCCCTGCTTGTTATTGCAAGAGTATTTGGACCAAGGAATGAGGTTTATAGACCCAATCTACAGTGAACATGTAGCCTTAGAATGTGATAAGTGCTGCCTGCTGACTTTGCTGAGGATCTCTCATTTCTCACAGGCTGACTGGAGAATGGTTCTCAAACACTGGTTTTCATCAGGAGTCATAGAGTTTGCATTGCTGAATTTTCTCCCAGGTTTTCTACTAGTCATATATATAACCATTTTAAACACTCATTTGTCTCTTGCTTTTTAAAATAACTTAACACTATGGCACATATTTCAAGCATTGATGCTTATTACATTTTTTTCAAAAGCATCTTTTAATTTACTGCATGTCATTCAGCCTTTTCCTTTACATTTAGACATTACATATCTTCCTTCTTTAGCTACTTTAAATGACACGACATTACTATACTGTAAATATATACTTATGTATAAATATTTTATCATGTCACTAATCATTCCTCAGACTTGATACCTGCAAGGATGTGACAAAGAACTTCACAACTTTTAAGGTTCTTAAAATTTATTCCTAAATTTCTTTCTAGAAAAATAATACCAATACATATTTCCACAAGCAGGGTATGAGTACCAGATCCATCATGTCTTAACTTGTTCTGAATACACACTCACACACACACACAGATTCAGATTCTATCAAAATTATAGGAGGAACACATGTCTGATGTGTCTCTCATTTTATGATGTTAGCAGCCTTTGACCCTGAATGCTTAGATACATTTTTTTAATTGGGTGTTACAAATGGCAACATTCTAAGTCTATCTTTTCATTTTAGTTTATGATGAGATCATTCTGAAGAGAAAGAATGGATCCTCATCCAAAATTGGTTTGGATGTCAAGATTGATAACATCACACACACATACCGAGAGGGAATGAAAAGGCTTATTATTTACATAATGAAGCTTCTGGAGGAGCATGGCTGGTCTTCTCAGCTAGCCCAGAAATGACTTGAGAGACCAAGAAAAGGACACTGGCTTAGGGTTTTTATTTTGATTAGAAGGTGAGACTGAGGTGAGGGTTTCTGTGCATGGATGGGACTTGTGTGGTTTGAACTTTCCATAGGTGCCAAAGGAGAGAGCACCCAATCTTATCAGCTTGCCCAGATTCGGAGCAAAAGGTGAAAAGAGAAAGAATGAGGCTTAAAAGCTGAGGGCTTCCCTGGTGGCGCAGTGGTCGAGAGTCCGCCTGCTGATGCAGGGGACACGGGTTTGTGCCCCAGTCTGGGAAGATCCCACATGCCGCGGAGCGGCTAGGCCCGTAAGCCATGGCCGCTAAGCCTGAGCGTCCGGAGCCTGTGCTCCGCAACGGGAGAGGCCACAACAGTGAGAGGCCCACGTACCGCAAAAAAAAAAAAAAAAAAAAAAGTTGACAGCAGTCAAACATCAAAAAAATAGAGTCAGACATTTTATTAGTTTATTTGTTGGAATATTTTATAAAGAGACACTTGTCCTCTTCTACTCTTTGACTACTTGTGGTACAGTTCATATAGGAAAGGTAGGAAGATGCTTGGTCCTTTTAATTTATTTACAGGTTTTCAAGACAACGAAGAAGTTTTCTGTCATGCTATGAAGGTGATTAATTTTTTAATGCTATAAACTCATGGGTTTCAACATATTTATTGAGCTTCACCCACTGTGATTTTTATCATTATTGAAACACAATCTGTCCCACCTTTATCCAGTGGGAGCCTCTTTAAGTTGGCTGGGAGAGTCCTTTTGTCATGACCCAAGTAGGATTTGGTAGCTTCCGAGCAGTCCCCTCTGGGCGTGAGACAAGATATTCCATGCCCATCTTAGCTTTCCTGCCCCAGACCTAGAATCAGCTATTTCTTTATTAAGCCCAAGTTACTTTTAGCAAAAAATTTTATTTCAAGACCACAGTCTGGGTACTAACTCATTGCTACTGGGTTGGTCATTATCTCTAGGCTTTTTCATTAGTACACAGAACTAGGAAACACATACACACACACACACACACAGGACTTCATGAGTTCATTTTGCTGCTTACAATTCAAACTTAAGCCTGCAGAACTTTTACTTAACCTTTTCTATATATATATATATATATATATATATATATATATATATATATATATGCCTCCTTTCTTTCACACTGAGAATCCTGGTGTTCAAGGACAGCAGGGGTGACAGAATAAGAATATTTAATAATTCCTCATTTCTCTTTTCACACATTATACATATGACAGTATTGGAATGACAATACTGATATAATTATAAACTACAACCTCTCCTTAGCTCTCATTTCATTTTAGTTCTATACGTACCTATGTATCCAATACTCACTACTGGCCTTTAGATCTATTATCTCTCTAGTTACTTGGTAAAAAAAAGAAAGTTTATATGAAGACCACAAGGTTTTATATTACTTTTAGTCTTTTCCTGAGTTTTGCCACCTCATTTCTGAGTTTTTCTAATTCTGATTTGTACTGTTCTTTAATATCTTATATCTTTTTCTTAGTCTCTTTAAGTTTGTTTTAAAATAATAGGTTATAGTTTTATTCCATTTTGAGAGCATGCCTTTCTGGCATGCTTTCATTGTCTGTAGGAGCAATTCTGCTCCTTATTCTTTTACCTTATAATAGCTTGGTATGGATTTGACTTCCATATTCTTCTGTTGCTGATTTTTGTGTGAAATTGATTTCCTGAACTTTTAGAATGAGGCGTGTTCAGGATAGTGTTTAAAACTTCTCAGAGAATTCTTTTCAGCTGTGCTGTAATGTTCAAAAATAGGGCAGCTCACTTGAGGTTTCCTGGCTCTTCCACTCCCTGGTTTTGTCTTTCCTTGTCCCTGTTGTCTGTCCTGCTCAGTTTTCATTCTACTTCCAGCAGTTACTCCTCAGCCTGGGACCCTGTCCTGATAGGAGCTCTGACTGGCTGGTTTTGAGAATTCACAGGGGCTGGACTACTGCTGCTCCTTCAAACCTTTTTAGTGTGGACTCCTTGCACTCATCCAGTATTAGAGAAAGAAACACCCCTCCTCATTTCAGCTGCTGCTCTCAAATCAGCCTGCCTTGCTTTCCAGTGAATACCTATTGACTGTTTTGGGTTCTCCTAGTCTCACTTCTATCAGATGCTGCCCTGTTGTTTCCTTCTTCCACAAAAATGCCAACACCATGAAGATCTTGTGGCCATTGGTGGTTTTTCCCTATCTGCTTGTATTTAATACCTCTTAGGTATTAATTTGGCTTTGAGAGACCCAAAGCTTAGCTGAAGAAATGGGATCCTCAAGTTTCAAAGAACTGAATGTGCCACCTTCTGGCACACCTACTTACTTTATATTTAAGAACTGTGGTCCCAGAAGCTGTAGATATCTACAAAAATGGCAAAATCTTACTCAGACAACCTAGAACGACAATGGCCATTATGGGGAATGTTTCAATTAAACAAGATTGTTCATTTAAGAGGTGCAGTTGAAAGCAAGTTTCCCAAATCAAAACAAATTATTTGGGGCATGCAAAAGCCTCCAAAAATGTTTCAAAATAGCTTCACTGAAAAATTCATTGCAAAAGGCTAATGAAAATTAAAGACACAAGTGGTACCTAAAACAAAAGACTGTTAAGACTGGCATGGCTCCTACTACTCCCTTCTACCCTCCTTCCCCTGCATACGCACAGTCTACAAATCCTCTAGCTCAACTGCCACTCCACTCTGAAGAGATCACAAGACTGTAAATAAAAGTCTGCCAAGTTAGTATCCTTACAGATGCCCCCATATCTCCCTTGAAGCAGTGACCCCATATGGGCCCCTCCCAGGGTTGATGGAACTCTGAGGGATTTTCTGCTAAATTGTACCAGTTATTCCCTTAAATAGCCAAGGGGAAACCAAAATTAAAATTAGTGGTAAAAACTGACAAATTCTGGTAGAATCTGGGGCGACACTCTCTACTTTAAACCTCACTCTCTCTGGAGCCTGCAGATAAGATCCTGGGGAAAGTGGCAAAAGCCAGTGAAGCGTGAGAAATCTTACCAGAGTCAGCTCTCATGGATCTTTGTAGTGCCCAGTTGAGAGAGAAAGGTAAAATTAAAGGTTGTCCCTTCCTTTCCAAATTTAGACTCTTGGGAATTCAGTTTCGGGGTACCCATTGGTTGTTGATCCTTTCTCTCCCAGGGACAGCTCTTTCCTTCTTATCTGTCTTGTTTTGTATCCTGAGAACTTAGCTTGGCTTTCTGCCTGTCTGGGCAATGCCAGTTGTTGGTTCTTGCATACACAGGCAGCTCAACCCTCAGGTTGGGAGCCCAAAAATATGGCCAGACAGAAATGTGGGTTGCATTCCATTTGCAGTGAGGGTCCTACCACCTGTTGCCAGCTCTCAAGGGAACAAAGTCTTTCTTTCTTTTGACTATCTTTGGGGAATGGCTCTGAATCTTGGGAGAGAAGTCTCCTTTGCACCCTCTTCAGGGATGCCTCTTTGTCCAAAGCATTGTTCAGTACTTCCAGGAATATTTAGCATTTGTTCTGGCTGAAACCTGACAAGATATTTGAAAGGATTTTTTATAAGTAGCTCTGTGGTCAGAAGTTGGCCATTAGGAAGCTGATATTCAGAGTCTAAGGGGAAATTACTTTAGACCTTCTCCCCTAAGCTAAATGAAACGATGTACCCAGAGGGAAAGAAAAACTTTCCAAAGACAAACAGCTCAAAATCTAGAACATAGTAACCACCAATAAAGTGATCTTCCTAAGACTAGAACCTTAGAAAAGGAACAAAGAATGACTAACAAAGAATGTGAACCCGATGTTGTGACCTGTGAATATCACACAAAGACTCAACAAAATCTGTGAGAACTCCAGAGTGGCAGCTGGGAGTGGCTTAGATGGTAAGCTAATGCCTTAACTTTTTAAAATTAATTTATTTATTTGGCTGAGTTGGGTCTTAACTGTGGCACACGGGATCTTTGTTGAGGCATGTGGGATCTTTCTTTCTGGCGTATGGGCTCTTCATTGCGGCAGGCGGGCTTCTCTCTAGTTGTGGTGCATAGGCTCCAGAGTGCATGGGCTCAGTAGTTGCAGTGTGCGGGCTCCAGAGCACGTGGGATCAGTAGTTGCGGTGCTCGGGCTCTCTGGTTGTGGCATGCGGGCTCCAGAGCGTTCAGGCTCAGTAGTCATGGTGTGTGGGCTCTAGACGGTGTGGGCTCAGTAGTTGCAGCGCATGGGCTTAGTTGCCTTGTGGTACGTGGGATCTTAGTTCCCCAACCAGGAATCAAACCTGCATCCCCTGCATTGGAAGGCAGATTCTTAACCCCTGGACCACCAGGGAAATCCCATACCTTAACTTTTTAATCACATCTCTCAGATAGGCTGAGAGTCTGATCAGGGGGAAATTTTTTAAAACAAGACAACAAGCCCAAAATGGAGTCACTTATGCTAGGCCCCACATCACCAAACCAACTCTTAAAGATTCAGCTCTCCCAGAAATGCCGTTTTAAACCAGTCAATCAGGAATCACCTAATCAGAACTAGTTAGGTACTCTGCCCAATAGACCCCTACCATCTCCTAAAGGAAATAACCTTTCTATAGCCAATCGGTTTTTTTGTCCAATGTAACTTCCTTGTCCCTGCTCCCTCTGCCCATAAAAGTCTTTCATTTTGTACAGCTCCTTGGAACTTCTTTCTATCTGCTAGATTGAATGCTGCCTGATTCATGAATCAATGAATAAAGCCAATATGATTTTTAAAATTTACTCAGTTGAATTTTGTTTTTTAATAGTAAAGGACCTTCTAAGCATAAGAGCAATGGCAACAGTCAGAAAAAAGGTATTGATAGAGCTGTACATGTGAGAAGTATCCCTCTTAGATATTGAGTTATCATATTGCCATAGCATTCAGCAATGAATGATGTAGATAACACAACTTTTCTGATACTTAGGATGAAATGACCTGAAAATGTCCTCTGTTGGCCATAGTCTTAAAACTGTTGTGGATTCCAGCTTGTACTGGCCAAAACTTACCTCATGATATATATTAAAAAAAAGAGAGATTAAAACCAAATGATTTGAATCCTGTTATCCAGATTGATATAGATGCCCTTATTTAGCAAGACGCTAAATCAAGGACCATAGAATGTGAGAATCCATTTCTCCAGGTGGTTAATAGTAGGTTCCCAATGAATTCAACCCTGAGAATACGGGATCAATTGGGTACTGTAAGACCCTTAAATACAGCATATAGCTTTGACCTAGAATGTATGCATGATGAATGGGCAGTAAGATGAGTCATAGTAACTCTTATTTTGTTTAGCTTCCTGGTTGGTTGGAGGGACAGTTAACTGCAAAAATCCAAATTTATCACAGGTGGTCTCAAATTGTAGAAAATCAAACAGGAAAACAAAATTGTAAAACAGGTAAATTTGGGAGGTGATCATTAACACCCCAAGATTATTTTCCTTTTACCAATTCATTCAATGTTAACTTCTTGCAGTGCATTTAAGGTTCTCTGCATGAAGCAATAAGGTAAATAGAAAAGTAACAGGGTTGGGGTCCTTGCCAGCAGAAGATCCTAAGAAACAGATCAAGCTTCTCAATATTTGTGAATAATATTTAGAAACATGCCTACTGGATAAATGGTGACCTAGTTGCATAAACTGTCAAGGCAGACATAAAATGTCTGGCTGTTTGTGAGTAGAACACAGGTTCTGGGCAGGGGCCAGGATGAGGCACATGGGGAGCAAAACTTAAGGAGGATCCGGGGGCTTACTCTGCATTTAAATAACCCTAAGAGTGAGTGCCTCCTTAAAGTTTAGCCTTAGGCACCTTACTCACCACAACCTTGTACTGGCCCTGCTGAGGCTGATCTTTCAGCTGCAACAGCAAATGGACTCTCTTGATCTTTAATTTTGCCCTAGACCTTTTTCCATGCAAATTTACATCCCATAGCCCCCTACACACCAAGTTGGAGTAAGCTAGTTATGTGTTAGCCTAAGAGGAAATTTCACTCAGCCTGACAGGGAAACAGTGTGGGCTCCATCTAGTCTCTGAAGAACATATTTTCTAAATTCATCCCCATCTCCCATGAAAAGAGCTGTTAATAGGAATTTGAACATTAAAAGTGAGAAAGAGAAAAAAATAATCCTGTTAAGGAATGTGCCTTGATTTATAAGGCCTGAAACTTATTAGGGAGGGGATATTCTGCCTCAGGTGGTATCAAAAGGTAACTCCCACATTTTAAGACTTTTTAGCTTATACAACAAATACCTGTTTCCAGTTTGGGGGTGGAATTTATAACTGTGATCCATACTCCCCAGGTTCCTTTGCTCTCCTAGAGGAATAAAACTGACTTTCTGAAAGAAGATAATTTTGCTTGATGTCTTTCTTATTTCCTCCCTCAAAACATTTGTGGGCAAATAGGGCTCACATATGGAGTACTTTATTTTGCTCTGTTTTCCATTAATTTGGACTCTTTCATGTTGTCTAGGGTTCCTTGCCATCTGTGGGAAGGCATGCTGACATAGCTCACACTCAGGCTGCCTGGAAGCTTTCAGACCGAGATGGAAGAGCACACCCCATCCCTTCCAACAAAGGCTGGGTGATAAGTGCTTTAGGGAAAAGGAGAGGAATTTACTGAGCTGAGAATATGGAACAAAATTCCAGGGTGGCTCTGCCTCTGAGCCCAGAATGGATATACAATTGCCAGGGAATCGATTTCTGTCACTTGATCCTCCATTTCATCTTGGGCCACCTTTTATCATCACCTATCTCAACCTTTCTTTCCCTGTTACACTGAGACAAGAAAACAGTTATTTACTCTGCTTCTACATTTCGTTCTTTACGGAATGATTATCTTATTCTTCCCACTCACTACCTCTCTCCTCATTATTCTCAGCAGGTTCAACATCAAAACCTGCCTGAATCTGTCCCAGGAACTCATTCCTTTTCTGGAGAGTGTAGTTTCACATGTGCTGTCTGCTTTTACAGCAAGCTTTGTGGTATATTTCTTGCTTAAAATAGCAGCCCAATTTAGCTACAAGGCCATAATCTGCATTATTTCTTCAACCACGTCTTAATAATTCTAATGAGATAACAATTAATTATTTCCTCTGTGTGTGTATCATGTCAAATATTTTTACACTATTTGCATTAGGCCTCCCACAATCTGCCCCACTCCTTTCTCCAGCCTGCATCTCCTAGTTCACCTTTCCTATAGCTGGCTGCTCCCATTTTCCTATAAACACCCACATACTTTCCCACTTGAAGCATTTCCCCATGCTATGCTTTGCCATTTCCATATCTCCACCTGGAGTGTATTAGCCCCCAAGTCCACCTTTCCCATGACAGCACTATGAAATCCTAGCCATTCTCATAGGCTGGGTCAAGGTGTGCCCTCCTCCATGGAGATGCTCCCAAGCTTGCATTACTCCCTATAAACAGAGTTCTGACTTTTGCCCTGAGGATCTTTCCAAATTTACCGTGAAAGGCCACAATTTTGAAAGAACAGGATAAGAGCAGGAGACCCATTGTTCCTTGGGGCTACCCAGTGAAATGCATTTCAGTGCTAGATATTTGGAAATTAGAGTTTTTCACGCAGGCCATGATGATGTGGCCCTTAGTGTTACAGGTGGCATGTAAAGATACACACACAGAACATCAGACCAACTCACCTCAGTCTGTTGTAGAGGTCAGGTGAAGAATGATTTAAATTCAACAAATGATTATTGAGTTCCCTTCATCCACGCCCTGTATTAAGCACTGAGGATACAAGGCAGATGTCTACACTAGAAGACTGACAAATGGGCTAAGCAATTTGAGTTTATTTTCCTCCCTTATGATGAGTTAATGCAGTGATTCTCAAACCTGGTTGGGCAGCAGAACCACCTAGGGAACATGATTTATGTATTTGTTTATCTATGCATTCGTTTTGAATTTAATTTTGTGGGAATAAATAATACATTCACTGGATATAAAGCCAAAAGACTGAAAAAGGTATACAGGGAAAAGTATCTCTTACACCACTATTCCAGTCACCCAGTTTCCCTCCCTGGATACCTTGCCAATTTATTTGACATCACTGGAGAATAGCTTAACTCTGCCTGTCTCTTTCCCCATAGCAAAGTTACTTTGTAACAGAGAGGAAAGGTGATTGGGAGTTTGGGAGGGCACCTGGGGAGTCTGCCCAAGCCAAGCACAAACTAGGAAGCCAGGCTGCAGTGACAAGAGGTCAGGCCTGTGTCTACAAGATCTAGGCAAGACCAGAAACTGACCTCCTGAAGGTATATGGAAACAGGAGCTCCTGGTCGCTGGTCTTGCTAAGTAGCCGGCTCCCCACAAAGTCCTCAAGGTCTGTCCCTACTAAACCCCTCAGAATCCAGTGCCACACATGCTTCCATCCTTCTTAAACATGGGAGTGTAAATGCATCCATATCTGTCACTGTTTGGCTATTCTGTGCTAGAATGTGGACATCAAGCATGATAGTAGAGCCTTGCAGATTAGAGCCAACATGTGTTCTCTCTTTTAATAATAATACAATATGTGCCTCCTGTGTACACAGATCAGTGTATGCAGTATCTCTTTTAGTCCTCACACATCCCTGCAACATAGATACCATAATTACACAGGAGGCAGTATATAACAGAGGTTAAAAATATGGTGTGTAGAGACAGGTTGCTAGATGCAAGTTCCTGCTCCTCTACATGTAAATGTGGAAACTTGGGCAAGTTAGTTAAACCCCTGGTGCTTCAATCTCCTCATTTAAAAGGGATAAGATGTATGTAACACATTCTGTACAGTGCCCAGAACATGGTTTACACTCAATTCATGTTACATTATTATTTTTGGATGGAAAAATATCAACACCTCTTTTGACATCCAAGATACCAGAAGCCAGATGAAATAACACTAAGCCAGGGCACCAGAAATCAGTATCAAAGACAAGATATAACAAATAGAATTCAACAGCACATTAAACAGATCATAATCATGATTAAGTTGTATTTATCCCAGGGATGCAACATATGTAAGTCAATAAATGTAATATGCCACATTAATAGAATGAAAGATAAAACTTATAAGCATCTCAACAGATGAAAAAATATTTGATAAAATTTAACTTGTTTTCATGATAAAAATTCTCTACAAATTAGATATAGAAGAAATGTACCTCAACATAATAAAGGCCAAGTATGATAAGCCCACAGCTGACATCATACTTAATGATGAAAAGCTGAAATCTTTTCCTCTGAGATCAGGAAGAAGACGAGGATGACCACTATTGCCACTTCTATTCAACACAGTACTGGAAGTCCCAGCCAGAGCAATTAGGCAAGAAAATAAAAGGCAACCAAACTGCAAAGGAAGAAGTAAAATTGTCTCTGTTTGCAGATGACATAATCTTATGCATATAAAACCCTAATGACTCTACCAAAAAACTGTTAGAACTAATAAATGAATTTAACAAAGTTGCAGGATACAAAATCAATACACACAAGTCACGTGCATTTCTATACAGTAACAATTAACTATCAGAAAGAGAAATTAAGAAAATAATCCATTTACTATAGAATCAAAAACAATAAACTACTTAGAAATAAATGTTCTTTCACCAAGAAGATGAAAGATCTGAACACTAAAAACTATTAAGATACCGATGAAAGAAACTGAAGAAGACATAAATAAATAGAAAGATATTCCCATATTCATGGACTAGAAGAATTAACATCGTTAAAATGTCCATACTACTCAAAGCAATATAAAGATTCAATTCAAGCCCTATCAAAATTCCATTGATATTTTCACAGACATAGAAAAAAACTATCCTAAAATTTGTACGGAACTAGAAAAGACTCCAAAGAGCCAAAGCAGTCTTGAGAAAGAACAAACGTGGATGCATTACACGTTCTGACTTTAAACTATATTACAAAGCTATAGTAATCAAAACAGTATAGTACTGGCATAAAACCAGATACACAGACCAATATAACAGAATAGAGAGCCCAGGAAAAAAGCCACACATAAATGGTGAACTACTCTTGGACAAGGGTGCCAAGAACATATAATAGGGAAAGGATGGTCTCTTCAATAAATGGTGTTGAGAAAACTGGATATCCACATACAAAAGAATGGCATTAGACCACTATCTTACACCACTCACAAAAATTAATTTGAAATGGATTAAAGATTTAAACACAGTACTCTCCTCCATCCATGGTCTTGCTTTTTATGGTTTGTTACCAACAGTCAACCACAGTCTGAAAATATTAAATGGAAAATTCCAGAAATAAACAATTCATAAGTTCTAAATTCCATGCTCTTCTGAGTAGCATTATAAAGTCTCATGCTATCTTGCTCCATCCTATCTGGGATCCGCAACCATCTACACGGTCTCCTCCTGACATCCAACCATCAACATCATCATGGCTCAGTGATCCAAAAACATCCAAAGATATATTGTCAGAAGGTCAATAGTAGCCCAACACCATGTCACAATGCCTATGTAATTCATCTCATTTTTTCTTATCATATAGGCATTTTATCATTCCACATCATCACAAGAAGAAGAGCATCATACAATAAGACATTTTGCTAGAGAGAGATCACATTCACATAACATTTATCACAGTATACTGTTATAATTGTTCTATTTTATTATTATTATTGTTAATCTCTTACTGTGCCTAATTTATAAATTAAACTTTATTATAGGTATCTATGTATAAAAAGAAATGTAGCATATACAGGGGTTGATATTATCCATGGTTTTAGGCATCCACTGGGGATCTTAAAATGCATCCCCCATGGATAATGGGGGACTACTGTATAAGACCTGAAATTGAAAAACTCTTAGAAGAAAACATAGGAAAAATGTTCCTTGACATAGGCCATGGCAATAAATTTTTTGGATATGATACCAAAATCACAGGCAACAAAAAGAAAAATAAGTGGGACTACAACCAACTAAAAGCTTGTGCACAGCAAAGGAAATAATTGACAAAATGGAAAGCTAACCTATGGAATAGGAGAAAATATATTCAAACCATACATCTAATAATGGGTTAATATCCAAAATATATAATAAACTTATACAACTCAACAGCAAACAAACAAAATAATTCAATATAAAAATGAGCAAAGGACCCAAGTAGACTTTTTCCCAAAGAAGTCAAATGGCTAACACATACATGAAAAGGTGCTCAACGTCACTAATCATCAGGGAAATGCAAATCAAAACCACAATGAGTTATCACCTCACATCTGTTAGTATGGCTCTTATAAAAAAGACAAAGGTAAGTGTTGCCAAGGATGTGAAGAAAAGGGAAACTTTTTGCACTGTTGATGTGAATGTAAATTAGTACAGCCTTTATGGAAAACAGTATGAAGTTTGCTCAAAAATTTTTAAATGACACTATCATTTGATCCAGTAATCCCACTTGTGGGTGTATTTCTGAAGAAAATGAAATCAGTATCTCAAAGAGATATCTGCACTCCCATGTTCACTGAAGCATCATTCACAATAGCCAAGAGATAGGCAACCCAAGTGCCCATCAATAGATGAATGGATAAAGAAGATGTAGTGTGAACAGAAAGAGAGAGAATGGAATATTATTCAGCCATGATAAAGAAGGAAATCTTGCCATTTGCAACAAAATTGATGAACCAAGAGGACATCATGCTAAGCAAAATAAGCCAGAAAGAAAAAGACAAACATTCTATGATCTCACTTATATGTGTAATCCAAAAAAAAAAAGAAGGTCAAACTCATAGAAATGGAGAGTAGAGAATAAAATGGTGGTTACCAGGGGCTAGAGGTTGGGGAAGAGGCTGCTCAAAGGGTCCAATCCTTCAGTTATAAGAGGAATAAGTTCTAGGGATCTAATGTACAGCATGGTGATTATAGTTAATAATAATACATACTTAAAATTGCTAAAAGAGCAGATATTAAGTGTTCTCAACACACACACACACACAAAAGGGTGGAAGTAACTATGTGAGATGATGGATGTGATAATTAACCTGATTGTGATAAGCATTTCACAAAATTTATGTATGTTAAATCATCACATTGTACACTTGAAAGTATATAATTTTATTTGTCAATTATACCTCAATAAAGCTGAGAGGAAAAATGAATGTTTTGAAAGGCTCTCAAATAATCATCTTGCCCATTTATTCCCTAGGGTCCTAGGATTATAAGGATTCATGCACTGAATTTAGAGCATCACAGACCCAGGAGGAACCTCAGAGATGGTCAATCCATCCAGGACCTTTGTCTTAAAAGGACAGAACGCCAAGTTCCAGGGACAGGGGACAGACTGAACCAAGTCAAAACCAAAATTGTCATCAGTCACAGCTGCCACCTTTCCAGTCCTCAAACAGAGCCCCACACACCCTAGGGCTTCAGCATACCCTACTCCTGTATTAGTTGCTAGGACTGCCAAAACAAAATACCACCCACTGGGTGGCTTAAACAACAGAAATTTGTCTCACAGTTCTGGGGGCTATAAGTCCAATATCAAGCTGTTGGCAGTGTTGATTTCCTGAGGCCTCTCTCCTTGGCTTGCAAGTGACTGTCTCACATGATCTGTGAGCCTGCACCCCTGGTATCTTTTTGTGTATCATAATTTCCTCTTCTTAGAATAACACCTATCACATTGGATTAGTGTTCATTCTAATGGCCTCATTTTAACTTACCCCTTTAAAGTCTCTATGTCCCAATCCAGTCACATGCTGAGGTACTGGGGTCTAGGCCTTCAACATATGAATCAGAGAGAGGGACACAAATCAGCCCATAATGACTTCCTATGTCAGGAATGCTTTTCCCGTTCACTAACTCCTAATCATCTTCTGGATTCCAACTTAAATATTACTTCCTTAAAGAAGCCCATCCTGACAGCCTCCTCACTCTCCAACGACAAGCTCTAGCCCCTTTTTTTTTTTGCTGTACGCGGGCCTCTCACTGCTGTGGCCTCTCCCGTTGCGGAGCACAGGCTCCGGACACACAGGCTCCGCGGCTATGGCCCGCGGGCCCAGCCGCTCCGCGGCATGTGGGATCTTCCGGGATAGGGGCACGAACCCGTGTCCCCTGCATCGGCAGGCAGACTCTCAACCACTGCGCCACCAGGGAAGCCCTCTAGCCCCTTTTTAGGCACATTTTTGGTACCCTTTTACTTCTACTTGTCATTACTGTTACCAAAGAAATACCTGTGTAATTAGCTGATTAGCTTTTGCCTTCCTCCATGAGACTTTCATCTTCCACAGGGCGGGGATCTGGCTGGTCCTAGTCACTGCCGCATCCTTAGAGCTTAGCCAGGCCCTGGCACAGGTAGCAACCCAGCAAATGTTTGCTGAATAAACAAGTAAATGAATACGGCTTTAAGGAAGTAATTAAAATCACAGAACCCTCTTTGGCATTATTATTTTCAAACTATTCCTATGTTTTCTCACTTTTGCTCATAATGCTGTAAAATCCTCCTCATGCCCCAAAGCCGAACTCAAACAGCACCCCCCCCCTTCATTCTCCTTACCCAAAGCACAATCAATTCTTTCTTCCTCAGAAATCCTGTAGCATGTTATTCATGCAATTGGTCTCATGCTTAACCATGACTTATTAAGGGTAGGCTGTTAACAGGCTTATCCCCCAAACACACTTTGCCTGAGCTATGACAGCCTTGAAGATAAGGACAGAGTTTCATTTACCTCTAAATCCCCGGCACACAGCATAATGCCTTGCATAATGAAGAGCTGATGTTTTTTTAGTAAGGAAGACATGACTACAGCCCAACTAGCATGGATGGAGTCAGTAGGGAAGGCTGTGCAGTCTTCATGATTCCAGAATCACGAGGGAGGCCCTTGGTTGCTCTGCCACCCTTCAGGCTTCAGCGGGTCTGGGTGAGGCTCTGCTCCCTGCATTTCCCAGAAACAGCTTGTGGAATGGGCTCTAGAGTAGGAAGGACTCGAAGTGTCCAAATACATCAAGTCTCTGAGACCATTTTCCTAAAAAGGGAAAAAAAAAACCAAGAGAAGAAGAAATCAAGCTTGTGAACCCTCTGAAATTTAATTTAAATTCTGACAAGCATTGGCATTGGTTCTTTGGCAGGGTTACACAGACTGGAGCACAAACAACTGAACCAGCCTGGAGAACAGGGAGGGGGCAGGGACCCAGCTAGTCCAATTCCATGTAGTTTCCTATGGCTCAGACTCCTCATCTATGAAAATGGAGTAATTACATCTGCATCATACTTCACAGCAGCATGGTGAGATGCAGATGAGACATCATAAGGAGAGAGCTCTTAGAAGGTTAGTGAGCTTTTCCAGGTGTGGAAGTCCTGGTTTAGCTTCAGAGTAGTTAATGAACGAAGACAAGGAAATCAGGTTTCCATATAGAAGGACATATCCAGGTTTGACTGGCAGTGATACCCACCCCACCAAGAGCTACCTGATGCAGTAGAGTATTCAGAGGTTTGCAGAGAGCCTGGTTATTATAAAACTTGAGGATCCATCCTTCCAATTCTCTGTCTCCAAACGTGCAGGTACCTCTGCCTCTGATTACCTTCACCTCCTAATGAAAAGCATTCTTTCCTATACCGCTCCCCTTATCTCAACTTACAGATAGAGATGGGGACAGCATGCCACTTGGTTAAATTCATGGCTTCTGGGGTCACTCAGGCCAGAGTTCAAATCCCAGATCTGCTGTGTACAAGCTCTGTGATCTACAGAAAGTATCTGATTTTCAGTCTCCTCTTCTTAATATGATAAAATTAATAGTAGATACCTGGTCAGATTGCCAGAAAGCTTAAATCAGATACTGCAAGCCCTGGGAGCTGCACAGGGTCTGACAGGTAGTAAGTGCTCAAGAAACAAGAGTCCTGTTGTAATATTGTAACCTCAGCTAGGGTCAAATGCTTTCTCTCCTTCCAGATTTGTTTTATCAGTCCATTATATCTTCTCCATTCCTCCTCCTTGCACCTTCTTTCTCAACCCAGAATGAACCCAATTCAGCCTCTGAATGACATTTCTTATTGAATCTCCTGTCCTGAGCACTGAGCAACTTGTGCAATAGATACATTTCTCAGACCATCTGAAGCTAAAGGATGATAAAAACAAATTCCCCTCCCTCTTAGAGTAGGGGTACCTGACAGTGAAGGAACTTCATTATAGACACCCCAAGTACCAGCAGATGCCTACTTTTCTCTACCGTCCACACCCAAGCAAACCCAGATGCTTTTCCTTTGTAAACCATGCTCAGAAAATGCACAGTCAGGATGTAGGAGCTTTTAGCTCATAGTTCTCAACAAATTCCCAACTCAAGATTCTTTTATTTTTCTTAGGTAAGCAGCGTAGCTATTAGCTGCAGGATATGTAAAGGGTATGGAGAGTTACTGAAGCATTGAGTTGAGAAGTGCAAATGTCAAAGGCAAAAAGAAGACTGTAAATATAGTCACAGACTTGAAAGTACAGGCAGCAAAAACAGGTGTAGGATAAAATGTCCTTGGAAAATAGCTAAGATGCTGATTCAGAGTGTGGTCATTGACAATGGGCATCGGTACCTATAAGTCTCTTCCCGTATCCTGGCACATGGGAGGAGCTCAACAAAAACTAATTGAATGAATGAATGAATGGTAGACAAAATGCATATTTATTTTAATGATATAACTGGAATGGTGAAGCTGAAAGAGTTTAAAAGTTATGTTCTCACCTCAAGCTCTTTCTTTCATGATATATGAATTCTACGTCATTCTCCTTTTTTACTATTTTATCAAATGCCTCTCTGCTTCTAGTTAGCATGACTATCAGGATGGCTGGCTCAAGACAATGCACTAATAAGGTCTGGAGTTTTGTACACTTTATGCTGTAATGACCTCAGAATGCCTCACTCCCCTACAAGATCATAACCAGTCTCAAATGCTAGAAGACGATCTAGGCTCCCATTTCTCTATTCATCTCCACCCCCTTGTAACTGTGACATGTGTTCAGATACACCATACTATTGTATTTCTATATAAAATCACCCCAGTCTCAGGTTTTATTCCATTAAACCTCTTCACCCATCTCACCTTGTTCTGCTCTTTCATATCTATGGGCTCTACCTATAGAGCCTCTTTCTTCCTGGTCCTCATATACTCACGTATTGAGTGTACTGAGTACACTCCACGTACCGATCTCTACTGAGTGTCAACATGACTCAGGCTTCCACACCATCAATGCTTGTCCCGAGTGTACTGCTCCTAGAAACTGCCTCTTCTTGAAGCTGTCAATGATGTTTCAATGACTAAATGCGCTTTACTGATTATGAACCAAAAAGGCAATGTTTTCTTCCACGCTTGTCAATTAACAATACTATCTTTTTATTAGGAATCCCTGAATATTGCAAACCATTGTAGAGGCAGTTGAAAAGTGAAACTGCTCAGACCCAATAAAGGGCTGACTTGTCTGCTGATGTGAGATGAAGTTTTTCTGGCTAGATGATGTTCTCTCTTGCTCACTCTCTCTCTCTGTCTCTCTCTGTAGGATGAGATAAGATCATAGGATTTTTTAAATTTTAATGTATCTTCCTCTAGCAGTGATAGATAGGTTCTTTGCCTGTCATACTGTGTAAATTTATGGTCATCTTGGCTATGATCCTTAAAAGGAAATGTGGTACAATGGAATACTACACAGAACAAAATAGAATAAACTAGTGCTACATGCAACATGCATGAATCTCACAGAAATAATATTAAACAAAACAAACCGGAAACAAAGGAATACACACTCATGATTCCATGGTTACAAAGCTTAAGGACAGGCAAAACAAATATATAGTGATAGAAGTTAGAATACGGTTACCTCTGAAGAGGTTATTGGCTAAAAGGGGGCACAATGGAGCTTTCTGGGGGTGCTGGAAATGTTCTGTATCTTGATCTTGATGGTGGTTACACAGATGTATACATATGGAAACATTTACCAGATTGTTCACAGAAGATTTATATGCTTAACTATATACATGTTATGCCTCAATTAAGAAGTTAAAAACAAAAATTTGCAACACAGACGCTTGATAATTAAATCACAGGGACACCACAAAATGAGACATCTCCAAGATAAAATCCAGAATTTAGCTTTCAGATTTGTCTTCCAGGTGGAAAGGGTGCTTACTTCGGATAACTACCATATACTGTGGTTATTAGCCAAAATGGATGTACTGACTGTCCCTTATGGAATTAATTCTGGGGAGATTACTAAGCCTTATAAAGTAGCTCTTTTTCCTTCTCAAAACAATCACAGTGCATTGCTGACAACATTCTCAGGGAAAACTGCATCAGGAACAAGTGACATTAGAGGCATCTTAATTCACATTTCCACTCACAGAACACTATTTCTAACTTTGATTTATTTCAAACTCAAAGAAATGTTTTGTTTTGTTTTTTTAAATAACAAGAACTTATATTTCTGGTAATGTCGACCCAATCTGAAAAAGAATCCATCTGGAAAAACTGCATTAGCTGTAAAAATGACATTTCAATATTCAGAATGCAGTTGGCTCAAGCGGAAGATTCCCTCTGTGGCCACATGTAGGCTGTGTAGTTTTCAAACTTCAGCCTTTTGGAACTTCTGAAATCCATTTAGTCTGGAAATTACTAGGGTCTAGTTCAATCAAAAAATAAGCCTAGGGGGCTTCCCTGGTGGCACAGTGGTTGGGAGTCCGCCTGCCGATGCAGGGGACACGGGTTCGTGCCCCGGTCCGGGAAGATCCCACATGCCGTGGAGCGGCTGGGCCCGTGAGCCATGGCTACTGAGCCTGCGCGTCCGGAGCCTGTGCTCTGCAACGGGAGAGGCCACAACAGTGAGAGGCCCGTGTACCGCAAAAAAAAAAAGCCTGGGTTGCTAAAGAGTACAAAAGCCATCATAGGAAAAAAATCAATTTTGGAAGGCTTTACATAGCTCTCAGTGTTGAAATCTGAAAGCTCACTTTCCATGAAAGGCAGCAGCTACCGTAGGAGGACATTCCCAGGCACCACTCTTGGATAGCTGTGCCTACGTGGGCAGCTGTTCTCAGAGGTCATGTCGTTTAGCACACTGGGACATGGAATACTTAGTACCTTGTTTTCCATAATATTCGGTCCAATTCAAGTGACACTTTCCTTTAGTATTCACCATGGTGTGGTGGGAAGAGTACTGCAGGCTTCAGCTCAAATCTCATCTCTACCACATATTACTATCTGTGCCCTACAATTCAACATTGCTTCCTCATTTATAAAAAGTGCTGATATTCATACTTTTTTCAAAATTTCTGTGAACATCAGTGATTAAGGTAGAGTCTGTCTCTTGGAAAGTATTCAATAATTTCTAGCTAGTGATATTATTACACAAACAGGCATAATGAACTGTAGCAACCTCTGAGTATTGTTGATAGAAATAAGGATGAGTGGGTACTAATCTTTCAGTCAGATGGGCCACATTCAACAACTATCATTCATTGAGTATGACCTAAAAACCACTGTAGAGGTCACAAAGGCGATTCACTCAAACTCCCATGAGGAACCCACAGCCAAGGGGATGAGAAAGACGTGGTGTTAGCTATACCTAGTACAATGCCTGGCACATAAACATGCTCAACTATATTTACTGAATGACTTCCTCTATCATTCTTCTATTTGCTCTTTAATCTATTTCTGCTCTAATCTTACTTGCTCCTTTGAGTTACATTGCTCTTCATTTCCTAGTTTCTTAAGATGAAAGTTTAGGTTACTAATTTGATATCTATATCCTTTTTAAAAAATACAGTCATCAACAGCTATACATTTCCCATAAATACTGCTTTAACTACAGCCTGTACGTTTTGGTATGTTGTGTTTTCATTTTCGTTCATCTCAAACTATATTCTGATTTCCTTTATTCTCAGACTGGATAACTCAACTGACCTAGAGTCATTCTAAATATTTGGTATTGAGGACTTAGCATCATTAGTTCCGGAGATTTTCAAGAAAAGTGTAGATAACTTATCTCTGAAGTCTTACCCACCTCAAGTTTTTCAAGTCCTTTTCTCAGTGATGTTTTGTTTTCCAGTCACATCTTTTACGATACCTCATTATACAAGGAAAATAAAATTTGCCTTGAGTGCAGCTTTATAAAGACTAACACATTACCCATTAGTTGCAAAGAACAGAGCTTTTGCAAGTTTGCAGGAAAATATTTGCCAACGCTCACTTCCATTTTTCTTGCTGTTTCTCCTGCTAGAAGATCCATGTCCATCTCTCTGCACATCTCAATGGTTTTATTACCACCCTGGCAACTGTGCTCAGAGAGCAGCTTACTGGTTCCCACCAGCCCTTTAATCCAGTAGGCTGTTTACTCTCTCTTATTTCTTAGTAATCAGATTGTCAAACAAGAACTGACTTACCCTGTGCTCTTCAGCCTCCTTCCCAAAAACCTTCCTTCATTTTAGCATCAATCGAGTGCTGCTTCTGTGTGCTCTGTATTCCGTTATTCTCATTACTAGTAGCTTTGTGGATCATGAGATTTGGGCCACTCTTACCCAACATCCTTTGAATTAATTTTTAAAAAAGCATTTTCCAGATGACTGTATTTGCATCTCTCTGATGATAAATATCTCCAGCAGAGATGACCTGAAGGGGTCCTGTTTTTGTACCAACCCATTGCGTGAAGCACTCAAGCACTGTGCTTGCAATTACTGAGCAGTTACAACCTACTACTGCAGAGTTATTTTGTTCTGCAAATTCTATGGGAGGATAGTAATCAGAGAAAATAGAAGAAAGGAAGAGGCAGAGTATGAGTTGGGAGAAACATTTTTTAAATACTCAAAGAACTGTATAAGAAATACAAATAAATTTTGCCTTTGAAATGTAGTTTATAAGAACTGAAGACAAAATTTTCTTTGTCCTTTAGAAAAGAAACATGCACATTTATATACTAACCAAACACTGATCAAATCTAAAGGGAATCCTCCCACAAATACTAAAACAAATCTGAAGAGAAAGAAAAGCCTAATGTGCTTATAAGGAAAGATCATTAAAAATATATACATATATATGGTAAAGAAAGATCAAAAGATAAGCTCTTGATATGACCCTAACATTAATAAGGTCTCCCTCCTATTTTATCTGACGCCAAATTACTTTCTCACTAAGTAAAGGATTTTTGCAATAAATTTTTCCCTCCTTAGGGAACAAAGCTCAGCTACCACTGACATCTTGAAAGTTCTCTCTGCTCTGTAAACCAATGGTAAACACCTTGGCTTTTGTAGATCCCAGGCAACATTGTGACCAGGGCTTAGTAACAGTCACTTCCATCATAAACTTATAAATCTGTACCAAAAAAAAGCATGAGGAGAAGATGCTTTCCTGCAGGATATATAAAGATAGTACTGAATGGTATGCTCATATGTTACAGTGCTAGAAAAGCCAGACCATGACTACAGATGGTTTAGCATCCTCGAAAAGGCCGCTCTTTACTCCTTACAAAATAGAGCTCTTAAACATTCCATTCACATTTGATACCCTCTGTATGTCTCAGAAAATGTACATCTGGGTTTTCTCCAGCCAAACATTTATAGTAGGAGCATAGTGACAGAAACAGTTCCTCCAACATTCTTATACTCATCATGTAGTGGACAAGTCCACCAGCAACCATGTTAAGTAGTTTGGAGCTTTCCTCACCTTTTAACTCAGTGTACAGAAAAGTGTTTTAGGCCAACTTCCACAGATTGAACATTACTTCTATTTTTTAAATTAAACCTTATTTTGAAATAATTGTAGATTCACATGCAGTTGAGAGATCCTGTCTACACTTTACCCACATCTTGCCAAGTCAGGGTATGGACATTGATCCAGTCAAGCTAGGGAATATTTCCATCACCATAAGGATCCCTCATATTGCCCTTTTGGAACCACACTCACCTCCTTGCTCCCTACTTTCCCTGACCCCTGACTTCTTCTATTTTGATACTTATATAGCCTTGTATTCACTCATCCATTCACTCAATCATTTATTAAGTGAACGAATATTTACTGAACATTTACATGCCAAGTACTGAAGATACAATAATGTGCAAAAATCAGATGTGATTGAAATTCACAATCTAGTAGGTGAGGCAGATACTAACCAAACAAGTCTTCAAATAAATGTAAAGTTTAAAAATGTGATAAATGCCACAGTTAGGCAGTAAGTACTACGAAGCCATTACAGTGAGATTTAATGGGGAGGAGGACAGAGTAAGCTTCCCAGAGGAAGCAAGGACTAGGCTGATTATTTGAAGATGAGTTGAAGTAACTGAACGAAAAGGTTGTACTGAGCATTCCAGGCAGAAGGAATAGATGCAAAGGAGAGCAGGCCCAGGATAACTACAACACAGCCTTCTCACCAGATTTCCACACTTTAAGTATTCCTCTCACTCCCACTTTTTAATCTCATAGTGGAGAATTTTGTGTAAGTTATAGCAGAATCTTAGAACAGGGGCACAGAGAGCAAAAGTAAGACAGCAAAGCCCATTAAAGAAATTATTACCAATCTCTGTGTAGGGTCTAATTTGTGAGACCAAGCCACTGTCCATCGAATATGTTCCTGCCTCTTCTAGAAGAGAATTTCCAGTAGAGCGAACCCTGGTGCTTACTATTGAGAAGTTGTCTTTCACAGTCTGAGCTTTGCCTGAATTTAATGGGGGAGATTTAATATTTAAGAAATGTCAAGTGCCTTAAACAACATAATGGCTTTTGACCCTACAGTCCCATAAGAATATGTCCTAAGGAAAAAGCCAGAAATATAAAAGAAAATTTATACATAACCTTTTTCATTCCATTGTTATTTACTAGATTAAAAACAAGATAGTATCCATGATAATGTCAAACAATACGGCACTGATTAAATGATTATGGAATATACATATGACATAGTATCACTGCAGCATTTCACAGTTATATTTCCAAAGATTTTATAATAGCATTGAAAAATACTCCTGATCTAAGTTTAAGCAAAACAAGCCAAACAACAAAAATCATGATAAAAATCTGTATACATGTATAATTCCAGTAATACTAAAGACAAGAAAAAAGAGCCAGCCAATGACAGAATGACAGTGGTTATTTCTAGGTGGTGGGGTCTTAAATAATTTTTATTTTCTTGTTTAGACTTTTATTTATTTGTGCATTTATTTATTTGATATTCAGAAAACAATCCATAGACTATTACATATTTTTAAAAGCCAGCAATATGACAGGTGGAAGGAATCATAACAGGGGTTTTAGCTTCACTTTTGACTTAACTAAATTTGTGATTTTAGAATAGCCTCATAGTCTTGGCTTCCTCACTCAGATGGAGAAATTGCCCTGGCTTTCTCACAGAAGTGGGAATAAAGAAAGGAATTACAAGTAAGAATCCTCCATATAATAAAAATGTGAAGCTTCAAAAGCAGCATCAATGACAGCATACCGCTCGCTAAGTGTCACAAGGTACAAAAATTAAGTGACTTTCCAAGAATCCTGCCTCAGATTCTTTGGCATCTGAAATGAAAAACTAGAGGAAGCATAGAAATGCAGTAGGTAAATAAATAATGTATCACTGTAGTCATTTTAAGGCTGACATTCCTTCACAGTTGGCAATAATGATCTCTGATCCCTCTATGTATCCTTGAACTTTCTGTCTAGTGTGGAGGCTCTGTTCGATGATTTAATTTATTCACATTTCGGTTTTAAAGCATCCCCTTAGTAAATTTTCAAGATTCTCAGGCAGGTGGGTAGAACGTTCCTTTTTTTTTTAAAGATGACTATTTAACAGCTCAAACATGTTTCCAGCTGAATTCAAAACTTCATTTGTGCTACAGAACCATGGCATGCATACCTCATTTAACAGCATAGCTAGATGCTACAGATTTCTGAAGGAAACGGGTTTAAAGAATTTCACTATATATGCTTAGAAGCCATAAAAGTTCCCAGTCTGCTGCTATCATTTTATAGTGATATGGTTATTAGTCCTGCTCTTCTGAGGAGTACCAGCTGTACATACCAATACTTCTACTTGCAGCCGATCTAGTTGCTGGTGTAAAAGAGCCCAGTGAAAGCACATGTGGTATCTGTAAGCACAACTCTGTGGTTAGGGAGAAGTGCATCCCAGACGAATGTGTGTTCATCTCCCATGATTCAGTGGTAGCCCTGAAACAGCAATCTTCCCCCTGAACTGGGGGAAGAACCAGCTTCAATCTGATCTCAAACATGATACTAAATAAGCAGACTGACCTCTTGAAATAAATGGAATTCCTCATAAGAAGAGCACAGGGGACAAGCACAGGACTTGAGGTGCCCCTGTTTCATAGCTGTGGGACCCTCAGTGAGTTATTAACTCCTCTGGACTTCTAATCCTTGATCTCAAAACAGGAAATGACACACTTCAAAAGTTTGTCATGTAGATAAATGAAATACAGAACATGAAAGCAATCTGTTAATTCACAAGCGCTAATCAGATAACAAGAGGTTGGACAAGGCCAGGGAAAGATGATTATTTTAGAATCAGAAGAGTTTATGCCTTATTAGTTCTTTATAAAATGATGAGCTTGGGGGTTCCTGCTGTTATATATTGAAAATGATCACAAATCTTTACAGTTTTTCCCATCAAGAGATGGAGTCTATTTCTCTACTCCTTGAGTGTAGACCAGTCTTGTGACTTGCTTCGACCAACAAAATATGGCTGAGGTGATACTGTGGGACTTCTGAGCCTACTGTCCTCATAGCTTCCATCCTCACCGTCTTGTAACCCAGCATCCACAAGAAGAAGCTCAAGCTGGCCACCTGGCCTCCTGGAGGATGAGACCATGAGGTGAGAGAGAACCAGCCTTCCCAGCCATCCCCGGTGTCCTAGCTAAAGTCCCCAAGTGACACCAAGTGGAGCAGGAACACGCCACCCCAGTTGAGCCTGATTTCTGAACCAGAGAACCACAGACGAACAGACAAAGATTGTCATTCTAAACTCTTAGGTTTCAGAGTGGCTTGTTATGCAACAAAAGCTACCTGATCCATCTTTCACGTCTCCTCTCTGACAAGAGTGGACTCTGGTGTAAACATCTCATCAAGAACAGCCTGTAAGAACTCAGTAATTTCTACTGGTTTTTGTCAAGATGATTAACAGTCCATTGGAGGAGGAAAAGCAGCTGAGGAAGTTCAGTCAAATTTGAGAGAAATAAAATTTGTTTCTGAGCACAGAAACATCTCTTGTGTCTGGAGGTCAGCTCTGACAATCTTATCATTTCAGAATACAAGAGAAAACTCCTTTTATAGGAGGAAAGATGATGCCACAAAGCCCATGTGCTGAGATGCATTTTACTCACAACCAAAGCCTTCACTCTACTTTACACTTAGTTCTAACCAGCTTGACATTATGGTTTCAAAGCTGATAGAAAATTAGAAGAGTGATACAGTGTGCAGACACGTTTAGTGGTGAGAAGTGAGAGAAAACTACTCAAAATCAAGGAAGTGGGGAGGGGGAGAACACTAAAAATTACAGAGGCACTCAAGTAGCACGGCAATTAGTACAGAGGCAAACATCTCCAGGGGGCCCAAGAAATGGGCACTGAGGGCACCGCTGCATTAGAGCTTGATACAGAAATGTAAAACATATCAGTAAATTTTAGAAAAGGTTTTCAACCAAAGAGCATAAACTCAGTTTGGATGCGTAGCTGGGTGAGGTTTCAATGAGCTGATCAGCGCAGCCCACACTTTCCTGCAGGGTCCAGCCAGCGTGAGCTGCTCCAGAGACACTGCGTGAGTTCAACCCTGCTGCTCATGCTGCCCACAGCTGGCTCCCTGGCTTACTTGTTTATGGGAGTCTTTTGTTTCTTTCTTCTTCTCTGGGGAATGTTCCCTTAAGCCTGGAAGCCTTCTGGAGAAGGACTAGAAGCAATGGAAATGGTGTTTGTAGAAAGGCCAAAATCAAAAATCCCTTTTCAGATGCCCATCAATCAGACAGGGTCGGAGTTTGGGTTCTTGATTAAAAGCCATAGAAACTTATTTTGGCAAACTTCAGCAGAAAGGGAATTTTCTAGAAGGCAATGGGGACACTTGCAGGATCTAAGTAAAGGCTGAAGGGTTTGGCATGAAATAATCAACTGCAAATTGGGGGACACATGCCCTGGATTTACTACCACATCATGACTGTGCACTATGGAATGCAATAATTCCCCAGAGGAAAGTGGGGTGCTCTTAAGAATGGATTATGTGTGGAGAAAAAAACAAGCAAAAGCCGCACACACTCAGGATGGCATGTTTAGGCCCCGACTGTGTCCAACCTGGAATGCTGAGGAGGGTCCTGGCAGTGCCCACCTACCTCCAGGGCTGGAGATGGTAGATGAAGGTGGACTCTCTTTGCTCACACTGCAACTCAACTGTACACTTAAAAGCCCTCTGTTTGTAAAGCGTGCCTTTCCCTTTGGATCTGATGACTTGGACTAGATGCAGTTTTTCTGTTTTGGTCTCTAGGATGCCTCTGCTCTCAACTCCCCGGCTGCCCCTCCCACAGCCACGGCAGAGGAGGATTTGATCAGATACTGCAGGACTGTGGCAGACGGTCTGTCACACAGGCATCCAGTTCCAGTGAGAGGAAAGGCTTTTATCTCCTTGGCTGCCTTGGTTCACTTGAACCTGGGGGAGCGGCTTTGGGATGAAAAGAGACAACTGGCACAGCAGCTGGATTGACAGCAGAGCATCTGAGAAGGGTCAACGGTTTGCCCGGATTACACAGTGCAATTAAACATACTTACAGTTTTACAGAGCTCAAAACAAATCCCCCTGTTTATTGACCTAGTAGTTGGGGTTTAACAGACCTTAATGAAGCTTCCCGCTGCCTCTGCCAGGTGGTCCTCTTCTCATACCCTAAACTGATTTATTTCTCATTCATTCTTCATACGCTATTCCTCAGGAGCACTGATGGATATAGAATTTTCCCGATTTTATTTACGTTGAGCCATTCAAAGCAATGGATATAGTCCCTATGACTCTTGTGTATTTAAATACAAATACTACATATACAAATATATACTAAAATACTATACATACAGATAAATACTAAAAATACACACACACACACACACACACACATACACACACAAGAACACAATCTTCTCACTTTGGCTCTACCTTTTCATTCTTTTGGGCTTCTGAGACCTCCACTCCCAAAAGGGCTGTAGGTGAGTTGAATATTGAAAAGGAAGAGTATGAAGGTATAAGAATTCCATTTGACAAATGTTCATTTTACCCATGGTGTGTGAGAGATTATGAAAAGCACTGAAGAGGATTTGAACAATGAACTAGACATGTTTCTTCCATGAGGGCGCTCATGGTATAACGTACAGAATAAGAAAAACAACAACAACAAAATATCAAACACTGATAGGGTACTCACTGTCCCCAAGGCACTCTGCTAAATGGTTTCCTTTACACACAGCAAAGCAGCAAATGTGCTGAAAACAACCTGATGAGGTAAGGAATGCCTGGACTCCTGACCACGATGCTATGCAGCTTCCCTACAGACAGCAAGATGAACAGAGCAACTGGAGAATGAGGGAAGCAACGAGGAAAGGACGATGGGGTGGTGGGAGGGGAACACTTCCCGCTGGAGCAATCAAAACAGTCTTCAAGGAAGAGGCAGCAAATGGCTTGAGTAAGGTTTCAAAAGGTAGAGACGAGGAAGGGTAAATCAGGCACAGTATGAGGACACACCAACACACAGAGACAGCTGCATGGGTTGTGGGACGAACAGCAGGTCCACAGGTGTGGTGGAGCAAAGGCAGATGAGACTGGAAAGAGAAGTTAAGAAGAGGTTCCGCAGACCCTTAAGAGCTGGCTGGCGAGCTAGGACTCTCCTGAAAGCAAGAGAGATCTTCAAATGTGGAGGACCAGGACCTGAGCGGCACCGTGGGGAGACTGACCCAGCAGCCTGTGTCTGACGGCCAGGCTGGGACAACCAGTGAGGGAGAGAGGTTCCAACCAGACGATGGGGAAGAGACTTGGGGAGAGCAGGAGAGCGCCAGCAGCAGGGCAGTGCAGTGGACTGGCTGGAGAGGTGGGATTCCAAGGGGACTGGAGCCTGAGATGCTGCTAATGAAGAGAGGAAATATGAGAGGAGGAGCAGGACTGACGGGAAAGAAAACACGTCAGGCCTGCGGTACCAACAGGAAGTGACCGGGAGTTGTTCTTTCTGTACCTGGACATGAAAGTGAGCCCAGGAAGTGCTGAGGGGGGATGCATTTCAGTGAGGAGACGGCTGACGCTGGGAGTGGAATTGGATGCCTAGTGAAACTCCTGTCCTGTAGTTAACATCTACAGTCTCTTGTCCACAATTCTGAAAGGCAAAGAGTTCTGAAAACAAGCCCATTTATTTATTTACTTATTTGTAGTCCCAGGCAACTCACTTGCCACAAAAGACATGAGACATCTTATCATCTCTACTTATCCCACTGAGAGTAAGAAGTTATACATTTTGCTGAAGAAACATTCCTGCGTTTGATCATTGTGTGCTGTCCCAGGCCCCACCGAGGAAGCTACATCATAAAGCATACACAGTACAGACGCCCTGTTACCCTTCTAAAATCCCCCAAATTGTGAATTCTAAAGCACACCTGGCTGCAAGACTTCTAGGGAAGAGATTTTGGGAATGTAACTTACTTTCTGAAAACAGTAAGCAGAGAAATAATTCTATTATCTACTTCTGAGGGCTAACTCTGTGCTCAGAACACTTCTAAGTACTTTATTTTAATTTTCATAATAATCGTCCAAAGTGAGAACCATGATCACCTTTATTCTACAGATAAAGGATCTGAGGGTCAGGCGGGTTAGCTGTAAGACGCAGAGCTGATACTGATCCCAGGCAGGCTTATTCCTAAGGCTGTGCTCTTTACCACTACAGCATACTGCCTCCAAATTAATTTGTAAAACTACTTAGAAATAAATCAAATCAATCCCTGTTTAGATTAGTGAATAGCGGGAACAACTGCCTTTTACTACAATTCCACAAATGATATAAGGGCATGGTTCAGCTAGGTTAGTCTCTCATTTACATTCTGGCAAAGCAGAGGGAACAATATTAGAGGACAGCCCAAGTAAGATGTTTCTGTGTGGGCCCTACAGTCCGTATACACAGTTTTCCATAGTTTTCCTTGCCAGGTAAAGAAGCTGGGCATTGAGTCAGCAAAGCAGAGCTGATAAGAGCACAGGCTCTGGGGTCAGACTACTTTGGTTCTACCACCTTGTAGTTTGTGATTCTAGTCAAATTAATTAACCGCTTGGAGCCTCAGTTTTCCCCTCTTTAAAATGGGATTAATTAAAAACTATATCATAGACTCACTGGATGATTTAAGTGAAATAACTCTTACAAAGCTTTTGGCAGAGTGCCAGGCTAATAGTGACTCCTCAATAAGCTTTGAATTTTTGTAATTGGCAAGACTCCTGCAGGGCGAAAGCTCCTTGTGGGAATTTCTGACAACCAGTAAGCTTTGTGGATTTCCCTGAAGGTAAAGTTATTATTTGCCAAGTGTCATCCTATTCTCTTCCAGCTTTTCTGAGCTTCATGGACATCAGTCCAATTTAAGGATCCTTTCCAATTCCACAGTCAAAAGACAGACTGATTTAGGTCTATCTGTGGGTAGTGTAAGCCCTGACTTGGAAAGATCTCTTGGTTATTCTCCAGTGTTTTCTCTGGCTGTGTAGTCAGTTTGACACATGACTGTATCCACCCTAGTACTTTGGATTCAGCCCTGAGAGTGAGCTGAAGTGGGCCTGCCTGGAGCATCAGGACTAAGCCTAATGTGTATCGTCCCATCTCAGGTGGATACCTGTATAGTCTCTGGGCATGGAATAGAATTATATTTATGCTCAATCTTATTCCTAAGGTACATTTTGTATTGGAAAGGGGGGTTGGGCTTTGTCCAAATTCTATTTAGTAATGATGAAGTTCATCACATGCTTTACACACAGTAGATACTCAATAAGAGTCAGAAGGCACAAGATGTGACCAATGAGCACAAAATGGGGTTGATCCAGAAGTTTTGTGCTCTGCAGCCCTGGGTTACCATGGTAATTCATTCAGTGGATAGTAGTTGGTCATATGTTAAGTGACACTGGTCTTCTCTGATCAGAGTAGGTTGTTTCTCGTTCAGGGAAAATTAATCGTCCCTGAGTCTGTTTTCCTTGTTTGGCACTCCACTTATCTTCCAGTCTGAAGTATGGCTACTTGGCTTGTGATGCTTGCCTTGATTCCGACACAAAGAAGAAAAATAGAAGAATCCAGCAAACAGTTAATGGAATGCTTGGCAAAGTAAAACTAGGGCTTATTCATGCAGCAGAGTGCCTGATAATTGCCTTTATTATTCTAGGCTAGACTGAGGTCATTGTCTGATGAAATTGGACAATTTGAAAAATGGGGGAAAATGAACACAATTTAAGCTTATTTAGACACAACTTCTATATTTTCTTTTACTTTCTTATCAACGTTTGGCTTTTATTAAGAGGAACAGGAAAAAAGAGAGGAGATAGGGCTTCCCTGGTGGTGCAGTGGTTGGGAATCCGCCTGCCAATGCAGGGGACACGGGTTCAATACCTGGTCTGGGAAGATCCCACATGCCACGGAGCAACTAAGCCTGTGCGCCACAACTACTGAGCCTGCGCTCTTGAGCCCGCGTGCCACAGCTATTGAGCCCGAGTGACGCAACTACTGAGGCCTGTGCGCCTGGAGCCTGTGCTCTGCAACAGGAGAAGCCACTGCAATGAGAAGCCTGTGCACCGCAACGAAGAGTAGCCCCCGCTCGCCGCAACTAGAGAAAGCCCGCACGCAGCAACGAAGACCCAACACAGCCAAAAATAAATAAGTAAAATAAATTTTTAAAAAAAAGAGAGAGGAGATGAAGCAGAGTGGTAAATAAGGAAGCATGTATTAAGGAAAATAATCTTTGACACATTAAATAATTCTTTCATTCAAAGTAGCAAGTGGTAGAAAAGCAAATAAACAGATAACTTTAAATCAGTACAAATACATCCTATTTTATTCCTGGAATCTAGCACAGTGATAGTTTTATGACACTGTCATTTAATTGTCACATGTTGCACTCCCAATTCTGGCCTCTCATACTTCATGAATATCTACCTCTGGCATAAGAAAGGGAAGGGAGGAAGGGAGGGAGGGAGGGAGGAAGGAAAGGGAAGGGAAGGAAGGGAAGGAAGGGGAAAAAGGAGGGAGGAAGGGAGGGAGGAAGGGAAGAAAACTGCATGGCTCACAGCTCTTCCTACAATGAGTAAGACTCAGAGAACTAGAATTCAGTTAATCAGATTCTCCTCCACTCCCCACCTTAATTAATTGTTTTGGCTACAGTCACTCTTAATTCCATCATCCCTTTCCTCTCCTCCATTCCATTGATACCCAAATTTTGTCAATTCTACCTCAAATACATTGAGTTTAAGAAAAAAAAACTTTGAGGGCTTCCCTGGTGGTACAGTGGTTGAGAATCCACCTGCCAATGCAGGAGACATGGGTTCGAGCCCTGGTCCCGGAAGATCCCATGTGCTGCAAAGCAACTAAGCCTGTGTGCCACAACTACTGAGTGTGTGCCGCAACTACTGAGTATGTGCCACAACTACTGAAGCCCGCGTAGCTAGAGCCCGTGCTCCGCAACAAGAGAAGCCACCACAATGAGAAGCCCGTGCACCTCAACGAAGAGTAGCTCCCACTCACCGCAACTAGAGAAAGCCCACACGCAGCAACGAAGACCCAATGCAGCCAAAAATAAATTTAAAAATTTATTTTAAAAAAGAGAAAGAAAAGAAAAGAACTTTGAGAACAGCCCCTTGAGGCCAGAGTTCATGACTGATTCATCTTTGTATCTCTCAGCACATAACACAGCCCATCTCACCTCACCAGTCATCAATATCCGTGTTATTTATCACATAAAGATTTTAGGGAAGGTCAGTGTACATTGAGTTCCTTCTCTGCATTGGGAGAGGTATGTCCTCCGACTGGATTTTCCAGCACCTGTGTGACCCTAGGTAAGTGCCATCCCCTCTCTGGTGGTCACTACAGCCTTCTATGATGCTCAAGGATACTAGACCACTCTCCCCACCCGAAACTGCCGCTGGTGGCCAAGAAGCCCTGTTTACTGTGCTTTGAGACCTTCAGCTATCTCTTTTATCATGAGAACTCTGTCAAAAGCAAAGGCCATAACCCAAACCACACTTTCTTAAGGGGGAGAAAAAGGAAATTATTTGCTATGGTAATTGAAAAGTCTGAAGAATGGTGATAAGGAAAGTATAACCACAGGCTTGTCTGAATTCAAGTGCTAAAACCATGTCACTGAAATCAGTCCCTCTCTGTCTCTGTATCTCTTTGTTTCTGTCTCTACCTCCATGTGTCTTTTTCCTCCCATTTTCTCCCAGTGAGTACTCTCCAAGTAAAGGCCAAGATGGCCACCAGAAACTCCAGGCTGCAACTACGGTAGAAAGAGAATCTCTTTTCCAAATGTTCCAGCCAAAGTCCCAGGTGTGACTCTCATTAGCCTGGGGAAGTCACTTGTTTATTCTTTAACCAATCACTGTAACCAGAGGCATTTGGTCCTGTGCCTGTTCCTGGGGCTGGGGAGAGGGCCAGCCCCATAAAACCATATGAGCTGAAAATGGGGCGAGGTGATTCCTGAAGTGAAAGAGGGGTACTGGCACAGGACACCAGAAATTGTCTCCTACAAGGCCCTTCGTGACATCACCAGCTAATGGACAGTGACCAGTTGACTCCTGACCACAGCCTCAGTTCTTTCCTCCACCCCCATCACCAACATTCTGAAGCTGAATACAGCTGCAACAATGACCTTCCCCAGCTAGTCCCAGAAAAGGAGGAAAAATATCTTGGAAAACTATACTTTTCCCAGAAGGACTAAAGACAGGCAGGACTCTGGGCTATGCTTGACTCATCAGGTCAGTCCCCTGAACAACTATTTCTGAGTTCTGAGTGGATGTGTGCTGTGCTGCTCATACCCCAACTCAGCACCAAGGCACTCATTCCCCCAGGTGCCAGGGGTGGTGCCTGCCTGACAGCTCACAGCGGAGTCTCTCTGGGACTTGCCTTTGGGCAAATGGAGCTGCCTTATCCAAGGTTAAGTCACTATCTGGCCAGGCCCACATTCAATGACAGGGTTATGAAGGTCTGGCCTTCTGGCCCCAACGCAGGATGCTCTGAAGCACCTCCCACCCCAACCCTGGCTCCAGAACTCACTGAGGCCTTCGTCACAACTGCTTTGCTATTTAACTTCTCCCTCTGTCCATCTTGCTTCTCTGCCCCTGCCCTGAACCCATAGGGACTGTTCCCAAGAGCACTCCCCAATAATTCTCCCGCACACAGATCTCAAAGTCTGAATCCCTTTCTGGGGAATCAACTTAAGACAGATTATGTAGCATCTAAAAACTTATGCTATTGAAGCAGGATGGTTTTGTCAGTAAAAACTCAAACTTTGAAATCACACAATCCTAGTTTCGAATTTGCCACTTACTAGCTATGAGAGTTTAGGCAAGTCACTTAACCATTCTTGTCTTCATAGCCTCACCTAAAGGATGGAGATATTAATAACACCATCTCCCAGGATGGATGGGACTTTTAAGGGAAATGTTTGTGTGTAAAGTGTTCAGCTTAGGATCTGGCATTAGGAAGGGGCCAGTGTGTAATATTAGTATTTTATAATCCTCTAGTGTAGCTAATTAATATGACTTCAAAAAAGATATGAAAATGTACCAATGGTCAATATCTAGTGTTGGCAAAGGTTCAGTGACCAGACAGTCGCTCACACTGCTTTCGAGTCTGAAACTGAAGTCCAATTCTCTTTCTGGAGAGTAATTAGATAATATATATAAAAAGCCCCTAAAATGCCAATAACCTTTGACCCAGAAAGTCCAATTAGAAGCATTTTCTCTAAGGAAATCATCATCGTGTGACTGCAAATTGATAGTCTGGGATATTTATATCAGTACTTTTAAACAAAAACCTGGGGCCCTTCCCCCCCGGCGCGCCAGCCTGGCTCCCCTCCCCGGCCCTGACGGGCGGGCTGCCCTGAGGAGGTGGGGAGCGGAGGGCTGGGCCGGCCGGCGGGCAGACGACGATGCAGAACTTCTGCGCGGCCCCCAACTGCACGCGTAAGAGCACACAGTCGGACCTGGCCTTTTTCAGGTTCCCGCGGGATCCAGCCAGATGCCAGAAGTGGGTGGAGAATTGTAGGAGAGCAGACTTAGAAGATAAAACACCTGATCAACTAAATAAACATCATCGATTATGTGCCAAACACTTTGAGACGTCTATGATCTGTAGAACTAGCGCTTATAGGACAGTTTTTCGAGATAATGCAATACCAACAGTATTTGATCTTACCAGCCATTTGACTAATCCACAGAGTAGACACAGAAAACGAATAAAAGAATTGAGTGAAGATGAAATCAGGACACCGAAACAGAAAAAAAAAATTGATGAAACTTCTGAACAGGAACCAAAACATAAGGAAATAAACAGCAGCAATGCTCGGAACCCCAGTGCAGAAGAAGGGGGTGAAGAGTAGGATGAAGACATTTTACCTTTAACCCTTGAAGAGAAGGAAAACAAAGAATACTTAAAATCTTTATTTGAAATTTTGATTCTTATGGGAAAACAGACCATACCTCTGGATGGACAAGAAGCTGATGAAATCCCAGAAGGTCTCTTGACTCCTGATAACTTTCAAGCACTGCTGGAGTGCCGGATCAATTCTGGTGAAGAGGTTCTGAGAAGGCGCTTTGAGACAACGGCAGTGAACACATTGTTCTGTTCGGAAACACAACAGAAACAGATGCTAGAGATCTGTGAGAGCTGCATTCGGGAAGAAACCCTCAGGGAAGTGGGAGACTCTCACTTCTTTTCCATCGTCACTGATGATGTGGTGGACATAGCAGGGGAAAAGCAGCTGCCTGTGTTGGTGAGGTTTGTTGACGAAGCTCACAACCTGAGAGAGGAATCTGTGGGCTTCCTGCCTTATGAAGCTGATGCAGAAATTTTGGCTGTGAAATTTCACACTACGATAACTGAGAAGTGGGGATTCAACATGGAGCACTGTCGTGGCCAGGCTTACACTGTGTCCAGTGGATTTTCTTCCAAAGTGAAAGTTGTTGCTTCTAGACTTTTAGAGAAATATCCCCAAGCTATGTACACACTCTGCTCTTCCTGTGCCTTAAATACGTGGTTGGCAAAATCAGTGCCTGTTATGGGAGTATCTGTCACGTTAGGAACAATTGAGGAAGTTTGTTCTTTTTTCCATCGATCACCACAACTGCTTTTAGAGCTTGACAATGTAATTTCTGTCCTATTTCAGAACAATGAAGAAAGGGGCAAAGAACTGAAGGAAATATGCCATTCTCAGTGGACAGGCAAGCATGATGCTTTTGAAATCTCAGTGGACCTCCTACAAGCACTTGTTTTGTGTTTAGATGGTATAATTAGTGACACAAATGTTAGATGGAATAACTGTATAGCTGGCCGAGCATTTGTACCCTGTAGTGCAGTAACAGATTTTGATTTCATTGTTACCATTGTTCTTAAAAATGTTCTATCTTTTACAAGAGCCTTTGGGAAAAATCTTCAGGGGCAAACTTCTGATGTCTTCTTTGCAGCCAGTAGTTTGACTGCAGTGCTGCATTCATGAAATGAAGTGATGGAAAATATCGAAGTTTATCATGAATTTTGGGTTGAGGAAGCCACAAATTTGGCAGTCAAACTTGATATTCAGATGAAACTCCCAGGGAAATTTCACAGAGCTCAGCACAGTAACCTGGAATCTCAGCTAACCTCTGAGAGTTACTATAAAGAAACTCTAAGTGTTCCAACAGTGGAACACATTATTCAGGAACTGAAAGATATATTCTCAGAACAACACCTCAAAGCTCTTAAATGCTTAGCTCTGGCACCCTCTGCCATGGGACAGCTTAAATTCAATACATCAGAGGAGCATCATGCTGACATGTACGGAAGTGATTTACCTTATCCTGACACGCTCTCTGCTGAGTTGCATTGTTGGAGAATCAAGTGGAAACACAGAGGGAAAGATATAGAACTTCCATCCACTATTTATGAAGCCCTTCATCTGCCAGACATCAAGTTTTTTCCTACTGTTTATGCATTGCTGAAGGTCCTGTGTATTCTTCCTGTGATGAAGGTTGAGAATGAATGCTATGAAAATGGACGAAAGCGTCTCAAAGCATACCTGAGGAACACTTTGACAGACCAAAGGTCAAGTAACTTGACTTTGCTTAACATAAATTTTGATATAAAACACGATTTGGATTTAAAGGTGGATACATATATCAAACTCTACACAAGTAAGTCAGAGCTTCCTACAGATAATTCAGAAACCATTGAAAATACCTAAGAGACTTTTTAAATAGGCTTTCTCTTATATTTGATATTTGAAGAAATCTGTAAGAAATCTGAAAATATCTTACAGAAAACTTGTAAGGTGTACGTAGGCCACTTAATCACTGAATATCTTGACCTGTAGGCCTCCCATTGAGTACATTAGTCATTGATAATCTTCCTGTTTAAATGGCCCATTAGAAGTTATGCTTTGGAGACCTAACTGTTCTTCCAGAAGATAGCATTGAAAGTACCATGTTACACTCTGTGTGATCTCTGCTAATGGCACTTTGAAATTGTATTAGTTAAGTCATTTTAGATATAACATTTGTCACTGTGGATCCAATTGTCAGGTACTTAGTTATCAGTTCTTTGAAGAAATAAATTTTGAGGGGGTATGGGAGGAAGGAATACATTTTATAAAACATTACAATGAAGCTCATGACTGACCTTTGAATAGTAGGAGTTGTAAGTATGCTGTTAAAAATCTGTAAGGGACCGTTAAAATGATCAGACTGTTAGAGAAACGTGTGAGCTTGCCAAACAAGGATTTCAGTGTAGATTTTGCCTTTATCAAATGAAGTTGAAGGAACAAGTTATAGTTAAAGTTTGAATGGAAGAGCCTGCCACTGTTGTTCCACATCTGATTGTTGCTGTTTACATTCCTTTATTGGGCCTACATCTTCATAAGCTTTTTGACAGGTATATGTTGAACACTTCTGTTTCATGGTCAAGACAGGATCAGAGACCATGGATACTAACAAATGATTTGTCTGTTTTCTTCTGTCTTTTTCCATGACTATATCTACTGCCTCATCTTGATTTACAAGCAAAACCTAGAAAACCTATAAAAATAGTGTTTTGTGGTTTATCTAGGAATAATATAGAAAATATTGCTGTTATTTTTGGTGAAGAAAATCAATTTTATATAGTTTATTTCAACCTAAATAAAAAGTGAATTTTGTTTTAAAAAAATCTGGGAATTACCTAATGTCAAGTAACAGAGAACTGTTTCAATTATAATATATCTTTATGATAAAATAAAATACAGCTATTAAAAATATGCTGTAGAAACAAAGTTAATGATATGTAAATAAATTCATGACAATCATAAGTGAAAAAACAGCCCACAAAATAGTAGTATGTAGGATGTGAGCCCAACTTTTATAGGCCTGGAAGAAGTATATACTCACTCACTCACACACAATCTGAAGAAAAGGCTTGATGGCCACAAATAAAAATCCAAAATGTTAATAGTCATTATTCTTGAGTGGACTACTGATAATATTGTCTTTCTCCTTTGCACTTTTCTGTATGTTGAAAATTTTCTACAGTGAAGATTTATTTATTTTGGAAAAATTTTTATTCCTTAAATGGTGTCTACTGGATTAGAAAGAAAACCAAAAGTATCAGTGGCTAAATGCCAGTAATTGCCCAATCTTACTAGGGGTCTAACTTCTAAAACTTTAAAGGCATTAGAAATGCCAGCTAAATAAGGCTCATACAGTCCCTAAGAAAAAAAATCCCTAAGCACAAGTTATTTCCAAGAAATCCCTGCCAACCATAATTAATTCAGAGAAGCAATCACCAGAGCTGATATTGTCTATTGTAAGATACATAACTCACTCACTCTCAATAATAGGTTACATTCAATATGCTCACCAGCACCAGAAGTTGATTGTTATATATGTCTGTGGGGTCCATGTAACTTGGAGGGCAACTATTTTCATGTGCTTTCCATCAGATGGCCATTTTTCTGAATTTAAATTTAAGATCCACAGCATGACAAAAAGAACAATGATTTGAAATCAAACTTTCTCTGGAAAATACAGGGCATAGGTCCTCATGTCCATTCAATTTAGGAATCCAGAGAAGTTAAGGCTGCAACTGTGGACATCATTAGATGTCCCTTCCCTACCCTTCCCTATGACATGAATCTTTTTCTTGCCTTCTTTTCCTCCCTCTGCTCCTCATTCTTATTTTCATGCCTTTCTGTTTTCTCTGCATTTCTTTTCCTCTTCTAACACACAGCTGCTCCTGGGCACAGATTTTATCTGTCAGGGGCTTCTGAGGTTGTGGAAGCCCTTCATGAGGCTGTGCAGGTGCTCAGAGAAGCCTTGGGTATAGTTAGCAACCAGATCAAGTTTCATGCTCCTCTCCTCATAGCAACCATAGAGCTCCATCATGTACTACTCCTTCCTTCCTCATCAAGCACTGGGAAGCAAATTACTGAACAATACTGGTACACGGTTATCCCTATACCATTCTGGTGCATGCTATGGATGGACCCTAACAACACTCTTCAAGACCCTGAGTAGCCAAAACAATCTTGAGAAAGAAGAATGGAGCTGGAAGAATAATGCTCCCTGACTTCAGACTATACTACAAAGCTACAGTAATCAAAACAGTCTGGTACTGGCACAAAAACAGACACATGGATCAATGGAACAGGACAGAAAGACCAGAAATGAACCCCCACCCACTTATGGTCCACTAATCTATGACAAAGTAGGCAAGAATATACAATGGAGAAAAGACAGTCTCTTCAATAAGTGGTGCTGGGAAAACTGGACAGTTACATGTAAAAGAATGAAATTAGAACATTCTCTAACACCATACACAAAAATAAACTCAAAATGTATTAAAGACCTAAATGTAAGACAGGATAGTATAAGACTCTTAGAGGAAAACACAAGCAGAACACTCTTTGCCATAAATCGCAGCAGTATTTTTTTGGATCCATCTCCTAGAGTAATGGAAATAAAAATAAAAACAAACAAATGGGACCTAAGTAAACTTAAAAGCTTTTGCACAGAAAAGGAAACCATAAACAAAATGAAAAGACAACCTATGGACTAGGAGAAAATAGTTGCAAACAATGCAACCAACAAAGGATTAATTTCCAAAATATACAAACAGCTTATACGACTCATATATTAAAAAAAAAAAATCAAATATAGGCAGAAGACCTAAACAGACATTTCTCCAAAGAAGACATACAGATGGCCAATAGGCATATGAAAAGATGCTCAGTATCACTAATTATTAGAGAAATGCTAATCAAAACTACAATGAAGTATCACCTCACACCAGTCAGAATAGCCATCATTAAAAAATCTAAAAATAATAAATCCTAGAGAGGGTGTGGAGAAAAAGGAACCCTCTTCATCCAATTTTGATGTCTCTGTTAAGCCATCCATGAGCAAGGAATCCATGCACTTCCTCTGTAATTCCCTTGGCTCAGGAGCATCCCTCGTTGCAGCGTGGGGAGTGGCTTTGGGGCTTTATTTATTTATTTTTTCTTTTCTTAAACATTTTATTCACGTTATAGAGGGATTTCTTTTTTGTTTGTTTTTTTTCCAATCATTAGGAGTGGTTGAGGAGTACTGAATCCATCACTACTTTGATGACACAGTTAAGATTCCAGATTCACATTTCCAGGTACCAAGAGTTCCCTCTAAATGCCACGATCAAGTCAGCCTTCGTATACATTTCTTTCTACTGAACGCAGCAATGCCCATTGGTATCTCTGAAGCGTAATCGCATCTTAGGTCGGTATTTCTCCAGGTAAAGCAGCTGTTTGGAATTGAATGCTCCCCTTCTTTTTTGTCTTATAAACTGAACTGCATCTTCGTACTTCATTCCACATTCAATCAAAGCAAGTGCGACCAGCACAGGTGCCCTTCCCAGTCCTGCAACACAATGCACTGCAACACAGCAACCTGGTTCTTCACGAAATTTGGTTTTTAGTAGGTTTAGCCAATCGTCAACTATCTGATTAGGGGGTGGCGCTCCATCGTCAAAAGGCCAATCTAGAACGTGGATTCCTTCTTTTTCAACTGGTGCTTTATCATATGTAGCATCACAAACTCGAACCAAAGTTGTCACTCCATACTTCTTAAGTTCCTCTGTGAATTTGTTGAGGGTAGCATTGGTAGGGTTGTGGGTTATCAGAAAACGCATGTTCTCATAAGAGATCTCCACAGGGGCTGGACGGTTCATTATGGCAAATAAAAAGTGTGAGCGTGCGTGTGTGAGTGTGATGGGGAAAATGAAAAAAAAAAAATCAATAAATCTTGAAATGTTTCACAGCAGAAAACATTAAAAAGACCACTAAAATGCCTATTATAGATCAGTGTTTTCTCTATTCAACTTGTTTATTCTTTAAGAAGCTTCTCCCTTCAAGATAAGCAGAAGTATTTAGAATCCACTTGAATCCAAATTCAATTTGGGCCTCAATGTCTGCTGATGGATACCTTCGGACTCCAAAACAATCCAACTACATACGAAACTTAAGCAGCCTTTACTACATTTAGGCACTAGTGAGACAAGTTAAAAGAGTAGGTCGCTTTCCACTTTTGTTTACTTGATGCTTAATTTTACTGGAGTCATTAAAAGATATATGCTTGCAATAAAAAAAAAAAAAAAAAGCCAACTATTTCTGAGGCCAGTCTCGGTGTCCAGAGTCTTCAAGGCAATGTTAATTATGGCACATAGAACCTCCAAGCTCACTTGTCAGCGGAAACGCTGTGCTGAGCCTGGCAGAAGTCTGCCCTCACGCTCAGAATCGCCATAAATGTGCAACGTATATTCCAACGAAAAACGCTGGCGAGCTGGGGACTGGGCATTGAAGTCCGGCGGCGGCGGGAGCGAGGAGGCGCCTCTCTCCTCAGTCACCTCGGCGGCGGCGGCGGCGGCGGCGGCGGCGGTAGCGGTGGCGGCGACGGCTCCCCCCCAGCCTCGGCGCGCGACACCCGGCCCGGCCCGGCGGCGGCGGCGGCGCGTGTCCACGAGTCCATCTTGCTGCTGCTGCTGCTGCGGCCGCCGCTGCGTCTCCGGCTGCCGCCGCTGTCCCCGCTGCCGCCGCTGCTCTGTGGCGTCGCCTCGCGCCGTGCCCGGCCGCCGCTGCCGCTCCAGCCGCTACCGGACGGACGACGGTTACAGCCCAGTCGATCGCGCCGCCGCCACCACCGCTGCGCCGGCTTTGGGGCTTTAGACTGAGATAAGCAAGAAAGAAATCTGACGCTCCAGTTTGGCCACAAAAACAGCCATCAAGTTGACTGAGAATTGAACCAAGCCAGAATATACTGGAAAGCAGAGCAGTCACAGGCCCTGAAGATCTTATTCTCTCCACTAGATCAGAACCAGGGCAACAGGAGACTAATGATTGATGAAAAAATGTGGGCTGGCCAATTTTATTGCCTGTGCTCCTTGGCTGGAAGCAAGGGGTGGGGGAGTACTTATTAACAAGACTGTTTAAATCAAGCTGTGAGTCTTTAATCCTGTGGTCATTTTTGCTGTGATTAAAATCCCAATGGGCTACATCACATGCAATTTTTGTTTTCCAAGGCAGACCAAAATATCTTAATAAAAACAGACAGCCATGCATGTCGAGTCTGGGATAAAGTCAAGATTAAACCAATGGAGGAAGAAGGTCAGAAGGACCAGGAGTATTTAACTTAATGTGAAAATAACATAGAAAATTACATCTGTGTAGGTCCAAGAATCAAAAAGGCTTGGATGTGTATTAAACTCATCAGGCAAGGGGAATATGGATAAATATTAAAGAGCTCAGTAAATAGATTAGTCATTTTGTAATTAGGTTGGAATAAAAATTAGAGGCCAAGTGCCTTTTACCTGGGTTTGTTGTGATTAAAAAAATGTAAATTGTAAATTTTTGAGAAATAACTTTTTCAATAAGACTCCACACTGTCATTCTGCATTTAGCTTCCTTACATATCTTATTTGCAAATGCAGCTGTAGCTATAGGAAGTGAACACAATTCTGCAAGCAATTAGTATCGCAACAGGCAAAATCTCCACTTGGTCTTCTGCAAGTTTCCCTAATTCCAAGTTTCCTTGATTGACTGATATGAGAAAATGCAATCTTCTCTTCCATGCTGTAGATCCTGTGTGTGGGGACCTTAGAGGAGGAAGAGTACAAGTCTCATTCCAGCTGAACCCTTTTACCCCACTGTTCCCAGGGATTTAAATATTTAAACACTCACCCTCATCTGCCACTGCTTACTGGAAAACCTTCTAAATCTCCTTTCTTTCTGCATCAAGCTGGAATATCAGCCAGCCTTGCAGCCTTACTAGGCCCATCACATGAGCCAGCCTGACTTTCCAAGACCTTACAAAGTGCATTCTTCTCTCTGGCCAGCTGGTCTCCTCCTGGTCCCCCACATGCATCTCTGCTACCACTACTCCTCTCCACTGGAATGGTTCCTCCCCTCCACCTGTCATGATAGGCAGTCATCTACCACTTAATCTTTTCAACAACCTGTCATATAAGGTTATTATTCCTATTTTACAGATAAGGAAAATGAGGCTCAGAAAGATTCATCAACCTGCTAAATCTCACAAGATGTGGAGTCAGGTTTTGAACCCAGGTCTGTTGCATGCCAGGACATGAGCACTTAACCAATGCCCCTCCTTCCATCTCTCTTGACCCTGGTCTAACTCTTCTTGTAAGCTCAGGCTAGTCAGCCTGGCCCATGTTGTTCCCATTCATCCTATTGATCAGAATCACAGAGCTGAGCTATAAATTTTTATCTGATTGCTCTGTATGCATGTGTTTCATCTCCCAATTAAATTTTCAACTCCTCAAGGGAAGAGATTGCCTCCTATAAGACAGACAGACAGACAGACAGACAGACACACACACACACACACACACACAGAGCTCTTAGCTGACAGATGTCCATTCTAGTAAAGATCTAGGTATGCTCCCTGAGGAGAGAGAATATTATCTGCTCCTCCTTATTCTCTCCTCTCTCCCCCTGAAAAAAGGAAATAGTAATCTGATTGGATTGGTTTCCAAGACTCTGACTAGGTCTTGTTCACTAGCAGTGGGGTCAGTGTGAATTTCTGGGATGACTTCTTTAATTGTCCCATTTCTCTCCCTGGCTTAGGTGGTGAAGTAAGGCAGAGTCCACTCCCATGTGGGAGGAGACTCAGCCATCTTGCTCTCTCTTTTCTTCAAGCACATGGGCTTGGGTATTCTTGTTCACTTGTCTACTGTCCCATGTGTCTGGCTGAAGGGTAGGTGGATTCTGGAATTTAGGTTTGAGTTAAAGATTTTGAAGAGTCCATTAGGTCTTTAGTCTAGCTTGGGTGCTCAAGCCCAGCCCAGTCTACTAGAAAGCTCTTCATTGAATTCAAGCCAGCCAATAATAAACATAATAAACAGTAAAGTAGTACGTTATCACCCACTTGCTGTTGTTTCCTGTGTATGTTCTTCTCTTAAGGACCTAGAGAGAGAGAATTCAGGCTTCTTCGTTCCCTAGCCAAATATCACTTAACAGTGCCCCAAGCTTCACGATCTCCCCAACAACTCTCTTCCCAAGTTCCTGGTTGTTCAGTTCCCTCTCTTAATTCACAGGAATTTTAAAGAAAGACTTATTAGAAGTGACCTCTGTGGAAACGTGTGGTGTGCATGTTTGTATATGTGTTTTCTTTGTAAGTGACAGTCAGCAAAGTAATATTAAGCATACGCTTTTGTGTCAGTCTTCCAAGAAGAAGATGCCAAGAAGGATGTGCAGGGACTTTATGAGGAAAATGCCCACGTAAGAGGCAATAAGGAAGAAGCCAGGTAGGCTGGGAGAGCATCAGACTGTGATGCAAGTCAGACCCCAGGTAAGAGAGAGGGGGAGAGAAAGTTGGGTAGAAGTGTCTGAGACTCTGAAGTCAAAGGAAACCTCAAAAAACCCATCAGGGAGTTCTTGAACAGAGGTAACTATCAGAAGCAGTGACCTGCTCATGGGAAGTGTGGCCTCAGTGCAAAACCAAGACAATTTTCAAAGAGTAGCATCTGAGGCCCTCAGTCAGTTATGCTCCGTAAAGTAAGCAAATGGTAAAACACATTCTCATACTATCATAGCTTACTTCTCTCATCAGTAACCGCTGCCTGCCTTAACCTTTCATTGCAAAACCATTCTCATTTCTTCCTTAAGTGTCTATTTTCAAGCAGCAGGAGGAAACACATCTTTGAGCAAGAAGTACTTTGAAAGAAAAACAGAACCACAGTTTATCCAGGAAGGCTTCAAGCTGAGCACATTCGGACTGTCCACAGTCTATTTTCTTAAATCTTAGGAAAACTCTAGAGCATTACACCTCCTTCTAATATTTCACATATTCTGAATACAAACTGGGTTCTCATATCCCTCATGCCTATGCCTGACACCTAACAACTTCTACTGTTGTTGGAAAGGAGTGACCCAGGCCGGTATTCAAGGGCTGTATCATATCCAAGGCCTTCATTCTTCATAGAGGAAGCTTCTGTTAGCCTGTCACTTTGTGGTAGGACTCACAAACAGGATGCTGGGGTCCCTAGAGCATTCTCATAGTGAAAAGACCCATGACCCCTCCAGCACAGTGCCTTGCCAGAGTAGGTGAAAGTTTGCTAATTTGGATAACTGTGTAGATTCCTTTTAGTTAGAACTGTGAGAAAGCTGGTCCTCACCAAAAGTTGTGAGCTTCTTGCTTCCTTGGCATAAAACTTGGCATGAAGCTAATCTGGTCCTAGGGCTAAATTCTGGCCAAAAGAAAGTGAGTGGCAGTGACATGTGCAATTTTCAATCTAGCCCTTACTTCCCATGTGTGTTCCTCTCTCTCCCTCTCCATTGGCTGGTGGGATGGAAAGAACTCCTAGAACCCAGAGGAGGGTGGCACTGGGTCCCTAAATGATCAACCCTCTCTAACCTGCACCAGGCTGCAACACGAGAAATGAACTGTACTGTGTAAAGTCACTGGAAATTCAGAGTTCTGTCACAGCAGCCATATTTATTTACCATTAATAATACTGCATTTTCCCTTAAGAGCCTTGACCTGTTTCAGTCGGACTTTTCTATGTATCAACTGCATACCAAACAAGCTAAATTCTATACTTAATAAAAAGCAATCATGCATATTCAAAAATATGTTTATGTGTAAAAAAGATTCTAAAAGGGATTTCTTTAAAAAAAAAAAGAAAACACTTTATTGCAGTATAACTGATACATAAAAAAATTTCTGGACCTATTTAATATATACAATTTGATAAGTGTGGAGAGATGCATTCACTCATGAAACCATTACCACAATCAAGGTAATAAACATATCCATCACCTCTATAAGTTTCCTTCTGCCCCTTTGTTTTTGTATTGTGATATGTACACTTTACATGAGATCCATTTTTTTTCAACAATTTTATTGGAGTATAATTGCGTGACATCGCTGTATTTCTGCTTTATAACAAAGTGAATCAGTTATACATATATATATCCCATATCTCTTCCCTCTTGCATCTCCCTCCCTCCCACCCTCCCTATCCCACCCTTCCAGCTGGTCACAAACCACCAAGCTAATCTCCCTGTGCTATGTGGCTGCTTCCCACTAGCTATCTATTTTACATTTGGTAGTGTATATATGTCCATATATACACTACCACTCTCTCACTTTGCCCAAGCTTACCATACCCCTTCCCCATGTCCTCAAGTCCATTCTCTAGTAGGTCTGTGTACTTATTCCCATCTTGCCCCTAGGTTCTTCATGACTTTTTTTTTTTTAGAATCCATATATATGTGTTAGCATATGGTATTTGTTTTTCTCTTTCTGACTTACTTTACTCTGTATGACAGACTCTAGGTTCATCCACCTCAATACAAATGACTCAGTTTTGTTTCTTTTTATGGCTGAGTAATATTCCCTTGTATATATGTGCCACATCTTCTTTATCCATTCATCTGTCGATGGACACCTAGGTTGCTTCCATATCCTGGCTATTGTAAATAGAGCTGCAATGAACATTGTGGTACATGACTCTTTTTGAATTATGGTTTTCTCAAGGTAAATGCCCAGTAGTGGGATTGCTGGGTCGAATGGTAGTTCTATTTTTAGTTTTTTAAGGAACCTCCATATTGTTCTCCATAGTGGCTGTATCAATTTACATTCCCACCAATAGTGTATTAGGGTTCCCTTTTCTCCACACCCTCCCCAGCATTTACAGTTTGTAGATTTTTTGATGATGGTCATTCTGACCAGTGTGAGATGATTATCTCATTGTAATTTTGATTTGCATTTCTCTAATGATTAATAATGTTGAGCATTCTTTCATGTATTTGTTGGCAATCTGTATATCTTCTTTGGAGAAATGTCTATTTAGGTCTTCTGACCATTTTTGGATTGGTTTGTTTGTTTTTTTGATATTGATCTGCATGAGCTTCTTGTAAATTTCGGAGATTAATCCTTTGTCAGTTGCTTCATTTGCAAATATTTTCTCCCATTCTGAGGATTGTCTTTTCATCCTGTTTATGGTTTTCTTTGCTGTGCAGAAGCTTTTAAGTTTCATTAGGTCCCATTTGTTTATTTTTGTTTTTGTTTCCATTTCTCTAGGAAGAGGGTCAAAAAGGATCTTGCTGTGATTTATGTCATACAGTGTTCTGCCTATGTTTCCCTCTAAGAGTTTGACAGTGTCTGACCTTACATTTAGGTCTTTAATCCATTCTGAGTTTATTTTTGTGTATGGTGTTAGGGAGTGTTCTAATTTCATTCATGTAGCTGTCCAGTTTTCCCAGCACCACTTATTGAAGAGGCTGTTTTTTATCCATTGTATATTCTTGCCTCCTTTATCAAAGATAAGGTGACCATATGTGCGTGGGTTTATCTCTGGGCTTTCTATCCTGTTCCATTGATCTATATTTCTGTTTCAGTGCCATTACAATACTGTCTTGATTACTGCAGCTTTGTAGTATAGTCTGAAGTCCAGGAGCCTGATTCCTCCAGCTCCGTTTTTCTTTCTCAAGATTGCTTTGGCTATTCGGGGTCTTTTGTGCTTCCATACAAATTGTGTAATTTTTTGTTCTAGTTCTGTTGAAAATGTCAGTGGTAATTTGACAGGGATTGCATTAAATCTGTAGATTGCTTTGGGTAGTAGAGTCATTTTCACAAGGTTGGTTCTTCCAATCCAAGAACATAGTATATCTCTCCATATATTTGTATCATCTTTACTTTTTTTCATCAGTGTCTTATAATTTTCTGCATATAGGTCTTTTGTCTCCTTAGGTAGGCTTATTCCTAGGTATTTGATTCTTTCTGTTACAATGGTAAATGGGAGTGTTTTCTTAATTTCACTTTCAGATTTTTCATCGTTAGTGTATAGGAATGCCAGAGATTTCTGTGCATTAATTTTGTATCCTACTACTTTACCAAATTCATTGATTAGCTCTAGTAGTTTTCTGGTAGCATCTTTGGGATTCTCTATGTATAGTATCATCTTATCTGCAAACAGTGACAACTTTACTTCCTCTTTTCCGATTTGGATTCCTTTTATTTCTTTTTCTTCTCTGATTGCTGTGGCTAAAATATGGCTTCTCTGATTGCTGTGGCTGAAACAGATGCAGGGTACATCAAGTTGATTGTGGAGATTTAATCCACTGCTCCTGAGGCTGCTGGGAGAGATATCCCTTTCTCTTCTTTGTTCGCACAGCTCATGGGGTTCAGCTTTGGATTTGGACCCGCCTCTGTGTGTAGGTCGCCTGAGGGTGTCTGTTCTTCGCTCAGACAGGACGGGGTTAAAGGAGCCGCTGATTCGGGGGCTCTGGCCCACTCAGGCCAGGGGGAGAGGGGGGTACGGATGCAGGGCGAGCCTACGGCGGCAGAGGCCGGCGTGACGTTGCAACAGCCTGGGCGCACCGTGTGTTCTCCCGGGGAAGTTGTCCTTGGATCACAGGACCCTGGCAGTGGCGGGCTGCACAGGCTCCCGTGAGGGGAAGTGTGGAGAGTGACCTGTGCTTGCACACAGGCTTCTTGGTGGCTGTGGCAGCAGACTTAGTGTCTCATGCCCGTCTCTGGGGTCCGCGCTGATAGTGGCGGCTCATGCCCGACTCTGGAGCTCCTTTAAGCGGCGCTCTTAATCCCCACTCCTCGCGCACCAGGAAACAAAGAGGCAAGAAAAAGTCTCTTGTCTCTCCGGCAGCTCCAGACATTTTCCCAGACTCCCTCCCGGCTAGCCGTGGTGCACTAACCCCCTTCAGGCTGTGTTCTCGCCGCCAACCCCAGTCCTCTCCCTGCTCTCCGACCTCCGAAGCCTGAGCCTCAGCTCCAAGCCCCGCCCTCCCCGGCAGGTGAGCAGACAAGCCTCTCGGGCTGATGAGTGCTGGTCGGCACGGATCCTCTGTGCGGGAATCTCTCCGCCTTGCCCTCCGCACCTCTGTTGCTATGCTCTCCTCCGTGGCTCCGAAGCTTCCCCCCTCCACCACCCGCAGTCTCTGCCCACAAAGGGGCTTCCTAGTGTGTGGAAACCTTTCCTCCTTCACAGCTCCCTCCCACTGGTGCAGGTCCCGTCCCTATCCTTTTGTCTCTGTTTATTCTTTTAGCTTTTGCCCTACCCAGGTACGTGGGGAGTTTCTTGCCTTTTGGGAGGTCTGAGGTCTTCTGCCAGCGTTCAGTAGGTGTTCTGTAGGAGCTGTTCCACGTGTAGATGTATTTCTGGTGTATTAGTGGGGAGGAAGGTGATCTCCACGTCTTACTCTTCCACCATCTTGAATCCTCCGAGATCTATCCTTTTAACAGGTTTTTAATTGCCCATACAGTGTTGTTAACTATTGGCACCATGTTATAAAGCAGATCTCTAGAACTTATTCATCTAGCATAACCGAAAATTTATACCCATTGAACAACAACACTCCATTTCCCCCACATCTCAGCCCCTGGAAGATGTCACTTTATTCTCTGTTTGTATGAGTTTGACCATTATAAATAACTCATGTAGACAGAATCAAGCAGTATTTGTCCTCCTGTGGCTGGCTTATTTCACTTAGCATAAAGTCCTCCAGGTTCATCCGTGTTGTCACATATGGTAGGTCTTCCCTCTTTTTTCAGGCTGAATAATATTTAATTGTATGTATAGACCACATTTTCTTTATTCATTCATCTTGGCTATTTTTTAATAATGTGATAAATGGGGTTTCTTTAAATATTCTATTCCCTAGAAATGCTGACTTCATTCACAGGTATTTGGCACCATACCTATTTTCTGGAGTGAATTATCTCCGTAACTGAAAAAAATGATAAATTTCTCTAATTTACCCAATTCTTCATCTTCTTTCTGACCAAAGCCTTCTAAACAAATGAAGTTTATGGCTTGCTCAAAACATACATATTTTCATTATTTTGTGGAGGCAGACTGATTGGGAAAGACTTCTGAGCTGTGAGTGAGGAGAATTGATTTGCAATAGATGTTCAGGACCTTTCTATCTGAAAGCCCAAGAACTTCAGGACAAAACAGAAATTGTTTTAGCGTGTACCCACCTTTCCATAAAGCTCGCCAGAACGTGGTGGTCAGCAGATTTAACTTCCAGTGCAATCATTCAAACACCAGTCACTACTAGTACTTATGTTTCCAATATGGGCTCACCTTTACACTGTAAAAATCTCATTTTTAACCAGGGCTCTCTAATGGGCTCTACACAAGAGAAAAACAAAGAGTAAAATCCTAACTCTAATGTCTATATTTCACTTGCTAAATGAATGACAGCTTCCAGAAGTAAAATTTCTACACATTTCTGAAAAGAAAGAACCCTAGGCATGGATCATCTACAGCAGAACCTCCCAAATGCTGGATTGTCGCACTCACCACAAATGGATTATAAGATCCCAACATATCAATCCCTCAGCTCTCTGTGGAGCTGATATTGCCAAAGACCCTGGGGCCCTTTCCCTCTGATTCTGAGCAGTATTATCCATTTACACCAGTATGTTTCAAGTTTGCCTATTTTTCTATTATAGCCATTAGATCAAAAAAAAAAATGAGGAAGCATGGATCTATATTAGCAACCTGTATCATCCATACTGAATCAATCATGATACTTTGGACTGAAGTGGCAGAGACGCCAACTTAAAATGCCTGGTAGGAAATGCATTGGCTTGTGTAACTAAAAGTCCACTTAGAATTGGTTTAACATTTAATGCAGATTTTGCTGAACTTCTCTCAACTTTATCCTCACCATGGGGGCTGAATTTGTTCTCTGGCTGCCTGCCTTTATGGTACCAAAGTAACTATAACAGTTTCAGTTTTCTTATCTGCAGCCTCATCATCCAGAAAAAGAGACAGAGGGGGGCCTCCCTGGTGGCGCAGTGGTTAAGAGTCCGCCTGCCGATGCAGGGGATACGGGTTCGTGCCCCGGTCTGGGAGGATCCCATATGCCGCGGAGCGGCTGGGCCCGTGAGCCATGGCCGCTGGGCCTGCGCATCCGGAGCCTGTGCTCCGCAACGGGAGAGGCCACAACAGTGAGAGGCCCGCATACCGCAAAAAGAAAAAAAAAAAAAAAGAGACAGAGGGGAGGCCATCTCTTCTGTTGGCTGGCTCTTCAGAGTGAGGAAATTCTTTCTCAAAGTCCCTGGGAGACCTATTCTCAATGCACTGAATTGAACCAGGTGCCTCTCTCTGAACCATTCTGGCTAAGGGGGGTGTGACTACCCCATTTATATTCTAATGATGCAGAATACCTACAATTTTTTTTTTTTTTTTGGCGGTATGCGGGCCTCTCACTGTTGTGGCCTCTCCCGTTGTGGAGCACAGGCTCCGGATGTGCAGGCTCAGCGGCCATGGCTCTCAGGCCCAGCCGCTCTGTGGCATGTGGGATCTTCCCAGACCAGGGCACAAACCCGTGTCCCCTGCATTGGCAGGTGGACTCTCAACCACTGCGCCACCAGGGAAGCCCCCTATAATTATTCAGTCTGCATAAGTGAGATACTGTGGCATTACTTGCTCTAGACTAGCCTGGACAATGATATCCACAAAGTCATGAGTGTGATGTGATAATCTGATTATTCTATAAAACATATTTAGTAAAAGTTTACATATTAAAATTTTTAAAGTTTGGTTTACCACCTAATCATATCATGGGACACCAGAGATACCCATATCACATGTTGTCAATACTGAGCTTGATAGAAGAGGGAAAGAAAGTGAATGGTGTCAGAAGGTGAGCCACAGAAGAACAGAAGGTGTAGCTTGTTAAAGGGAAAAATGAGTACCCTAATTTGACTGTATGTAAGAATTCACTGAGAAACGGTGGGAAATGAGAATTAAAAAAACTGATGGACTGTAAAGGACCTTAAATTCCAGGGTGAAGAATTTTTGTATTACTGCATAGGTAGATGGGAGGCTTTTTGAACTTATCATCATAAAATGATAAAAGAATTGCTTAACTGATATTAAATTGATTGGAGTGGGAGATCTTTGCAGTAACAAAGGAATAAAGGTAGCAAGATTCAAAGTAAAAAGGGAAACACCAGATGGACACATTTCAGAGAGAACTGACTCGAGTGGAGAAATATGATATGCAGCAAGAAAAGAATGAGTAGTCTAGAGTGATTCCAAGATTTATTAAATAGATTCTCTAACACAAGACCCACTTAGCCAATTTAAAGTCACTGAACTTGCACACGCACACGTGTATGTGTGTGTGTGTGTACTCTGATTCAGATTTTTGGCTAGCCCAGACTCAAAGTTCCCTATCCAGCAGACTCTTGAGCCTTTCCCAATACACCACTTCTCTAAAACGAAGAAGTCAGAAGTGGGAAGACTTGGCCTTAAAAGGACAAGGAATGTGGTGTCACATCCCTCCTCCTTTTAGAAGTTCCAGCCCAAGGCCCTGCCCCATGAAACCGTGATGGGCCATTCATGTAGAGAACTACCAGAGCCCTGCAGAAATCTTTCTGATGCCTTCTAGGCATCTTCTTAGAAAAATGGACAAAAGGAACAGGTGCTGAAGAGAAGCTGTTGTGGTGCAGCATTGCATCTGCAACCTTGTTGCAGAATTTCATTGGCAGCCTTCCTGCTCACTCATTGTAGGATATTTTACAATAATTTCCACCCTGTATCCTGGATTCTATGACTCATGTTTCTCAGTATTGCCGGCTGCCAGCCACCATAGTCCTCTGGGAGCAGAGCCTGGCAGCTGCAACCCAGCATGATGGTGAACAGAGGTCCAACTGGATGTGGCTGCTATGTTGCTACCACAGCTGTGGTCTCAGAAGTCAGGAGCACGCCAGGGGCTATGCCTGGAGTGAGGGCAACAGAGCACTTGAGCACCCCAGCCAGGTGGTGGAGAGCTCAGGGTTCCAACCACTTTGTGTGAGATGCCAAGAAATGTAAAACTGTCAAAGTGACCTGGGAGGTCCTCTCTTGACGATGCCACTCAGACAAAACTGAGTCTTGGCTTATAAACAACTTGATTCTCCTTTTATGAGACTATTCCACTCTTTCCTGATGTGGGACATTACTGGAAAATATACAAGTATAGATGGTCAAGTCTAACTTTCTGCTTCCTAATCTTTCTCACTGCTATGATTAGAAAGGAAATTCTGAGACACATAACAGTAGTAGTAGTAGTAATAATAATAATAATGTAATAGCTACTATTATATTCAGTTTTTCTCTGGGCCAGACAAGATACTAGGCACCTTAAATATGTTATCTCAACACAATAATCTTACGAATTACATGCTATTTTCATCCCTGTTTTACAGATAAGAAAACAATTAGAAATGTTAAATGCCTTGCCTAATGTAACACATAAAATAGGTGGCAGAACCAACATTTGAACTCAGGTTTTTCAGAGCCCAGAGCAAAAGCACTTATTGAGCACACCACTCATACCATTTGTAGGAACTTAGTCCATAAAACGTGCCCTGTTTTTGCAATAGTCAAATGTATGGATTTCATGTAGTTAAATATATTTTAACACATCTTTCCTCTCTTAAAAGTTAAGAGAAAATTGTCATATACTGTTGGTAAGAGTGTAAATTGGGAAAAGCACTTTGGAAAACCATTGGCATTATTTACTAAGTTGAAGATTTGCATATTCTATGATCCATCAATTCTACTCCTGACTATATGCCCAAGAAAGATGTGTGCACATGTGCATCAGAAGAAATGAAAAGAATGGCCATGACAGCATTATTTGTGATAACCCTAAACTGCAAATAACCCAGAAGTCTATCAACAGGAGAATGGAGACATAATTGGGGTATATTCACACAATGGAATGCCATGCAGCAATAAAAAGTAATGAACCCAGTTACACACAACACGGATGAATGTTATGCTTAGGAAGCTAGACATAAAGAACACATGTTGTGTGATTCAATTCATTTAAACTTCAAACAGACAGACTAGTACAGTGTTTAGAGATTCATACTTAGGGGATAAAATTGTGAAGTAGAGCAAGGAAATGATTACCATAAAAGTCAGAAAAGTGTGGGGGGAGGAGGGACGTGGTCATAATGGGTAGAGGCTGGGAGAGGCTTTTGGGGTGCTGGCAATGTTCTGGGGGTGTTGGCTTGAGAAGGTAGTTAAATGTGACTTGCTTTATAATAATTTGTTAAACCAAACATGTATATTTTATGTATTTTCTGTATATGTACAATATTCTACAATACAAATGGTTTTAAAACAAGTTTAGAAGGAAAATGCAAAAAAAGTACAACTTTTGCTTTCAAATTCAGCCTGAAATATCTTGATAAGCAGCCCATTTTAAGACAGATTTTAACTGACAAAATCTGCCACCTCTGGAGTCACTTCCAGCCTCTTTGCTGATCTGAAGCTCCCCCATTCCCACCCTTTTTAATCATTAATATTTTTCTTGTTAAAGAAATATTTTCTTGCTCCCATTATAGTTGACTGCACTCAAATGTTACTTCCCTAAGAAGGAACAGATTGATTTGTCTGGTCTGCTACTGCAGGAGTAATCGTGAGCCTTCTGCATCATCCTTGACTCAAGGATGCTTCTACAAAAGGATAATGGTAACAGCAAGGTTTACTGTTTTAGTTAACAAATCTGAATAAAGGCTTATCAGAACTAGAAACGCAGTATCCATGATACTAGGAAAGATGCTTGAACAGAGCTGGGATGGAGATGGGATGAGAGGAGGGACTGAGTCTAGTCCCAACAAATGACCAGCTGAGGTACCTCAGGCCAGAGCATGCCATGGGTTGAAGCCCAGCTTCTATGGGTTTCAGAGGTCTAAGTAGATAGCATATCAGGATATTCAGTTGGATTACCCTAAACTCTCAATTCTAAAGGACATGGCTTTTAAGCTAGGAGAATTCAAGACATATTAAGGATTTTTTTCTTTTGAGTTCCAAGTTCGACAACAGAGAAAAGTTAAGCAGTAGTAAGAAACTACGTCTCATGTTCTGAGAAGTATCTTTTTTTTTTTTTTTTTTTTTGCGGTATGCGGGCCTCTCACTGTTGTGGCCTCCCCCGTTGCGGAGCACAGGCTCCGGACGCGCAGGCTCCGGACGCGCAGGCTCAGCGGCCATGGCTCACGGGCCCAGCCGCTCCGCGGCATATGGGATCTTCCCAGACCGGGGCACGAACCCGTATCCCCTGCATCGGCAGGCGGACTCTCAACCACTTGCGCCACCAGGGAGGCCCTCTGAGAAGTATCTTGATGGATGTGCACTCTCCCTTCTTCTGTTAGTAATCACCTCCATGTTCAAGGGCCTAATCGAACTAAACTTAGTATCACCATTCTCCTTGCTGAGGAACAGGAATGAATGAAACTTTTGCCAAGCTATATATGGCCCTGCATACTTCATTCTGAATAACAGAAGTACAGGGAGTAAACACTGACTGAACCCTTACTGTCTTCTAGGCACTTCTTCTGAACTACTCAGATACAGAATTTCATTTAATCTTCACAATACTATGAAGTTGGTTCTATTTTTATTTTCTCATTTTACCAAGGACAAACTAAGTAAGGCACTAAGAAGTTAAGTAGTTTGTCTTATTGTAACCCACACTACAATCCTCTGGGGAAGAATGTAGTGTGCAAATTGAACAGTCTGAGTTTTTCTTTCTTCCCTTTGCTTTTCTAGATCTTACCAATCTTTCAAGACCCACCTAAAATTCTACTTCCTTCAGGAACCATGCATTCATAAACTTATCCTTCTCTGAAGTACATAATATCTTCTCGAACTACACATCTTGACAATATTTGTGATCCTGTCTTTGCTTTATCTCCCCAAACAGCCTACAAGCTCATCGAAGACAAGAGCTGTGGCACACATGTCTGTACACCCCCTGACCGCACCTTGCCTCACTTCCCAAATGGTGATGCTTGCAGACACAAGGCATGGAATTTAATTGTTGAGCTGAATTGAGTTGTGTAATTAAAGTATATTTTTGTTATTTTCTTAAGAACCAACAGCAGAGCTATACCCATACATAAAAATTTCACAAACGAGGAATCAGAGAGGTTTTTACTCCATGTACTTTTGTATTATTTAGATCTTTACAGCAAAAGTTTTATTTATAACCCTGAGCTTAAAGTTTCTGGCAGGAAGAGAAGCGCAGTGAGTTGGATGAGCATGAACTGGAAGTAGAAATGTTGCTTCCCAGTTTTGGTTCTACCTTGAACAAGGTTTAAAGCTTCCCTGAGCTACAGAGAGGGGACTAATAAGTAGGGAGACTGTAAAGTGCTGCCCCTACCCCTTGACTTTAAGCCTGAGAATATATTTAATTCTCAAAATTTCATTATTCATACATATTTTAGGTGGCATAATCCCATAACTTGGTACATTTTAGACCTTTCATATTTGTTGTCAATGTTATTCACTGTGTGTGTTTGGGTGTATGTGCATGTATGTTTCCTTCGACATTCTTAGGAGGAAATAAGATTTGTCAGGACCTCAGGGTAAATTTGTTACTGGAATTTAGGCACCAAAATTTTGCTCTGAGTTTTCTGAGAGTTAAACCCAAAATGTAAGTATTTTAAGCCATAATTGTTTAGAATTGTTATTTCTATTCAAAGAATATTAACACACAGCATTTGCTTCTTACAGAGGAACTGGTTCTGTAGAATGTGTTATTCCAGTCTGCAAACTTTCTTGGCCAAATGTTTGAACTTGTTTAAAATGAGAATCTTGATCATCCACCAGTTACCTTCCAACATATGTTGAATTTCTAACATGCAGAAGTATAAGGGAAACCAGAGATATTTTAGGGGTTTTGAAACTGTTAAAGACTGATGTCCACATAGCACTTCTGCTTTTATTTTATTCATGGACGGTCATCCAAGAAATGATAAAAAAAACATATGAATGTGTGTCCACAATATAAGTATTTCAGATCAATATGCGTTTTCTATTAGCTTTTAAAATCTGTTTGCATAAAAGTTTATTTTCCAACCCAGCTCTTCTGAGGGCTTTTGTGGGCAGAGTGACTAGAGACATGATCTTTGCAATATTTCATTTTGTTATCTCTTATTGTTACATGGTGGCCCAGAGTATGGCATGAATAAAGCTCTCTTGTCATCAAAATGCATTCATTCATTTAACAAGTTCCTGAAAATAGTGGAACAGTTGCTAAGCAATGAAGAAATTATACATTCTCAGGGATCTGTGCAGATTCTAAAAGCAAAAGTAGTTCTGGGAATAGGTTAGTGTCTCTGGACCCCAACTGAATAAAACTGAGAAAGTGGCAGGCTCTACCTAATGGTCAGGAGGCAGTATCTTTTTATTTTTCCCTCTTTCTGACCCAGGTTTTCAAGGTAACAATATAGGTAGAAAATTACCTATCAAAAAGTATTCTGTGTTCACTTATGGATTAGATAGCTGGCAAGCCTGTATCAATTTATTTTAAAAGAACTATGGTATGAAAATATATCCTTTTAATTAGGAAGTAAATTCATCTTAGATATATAAATCATACTTTAATTGCAGAAATACATGCTTAATGCAGAAAACTTAACACATAGATACACACTTTTAAAAGCACAAAGTTAAAATTATTTTTTAAAAATAAATCATCCACAATCCAATCCTTCTCCAAATAGCCAACGTCAATATTTGGGGATATGTTTATCTGTCACTTTTATCGTCATATGCAAAGTTATTATTATTTAACATACTATACACACACTATACACACATGCACTCATTCTAAAGGCTATGGATATATCACTCTTTTTAAAACAGTGTTTAAACATTTAGGTTGTTTCTACTTGATCACTCCTTAAATAACTCAATTATACTGTACAAACATTTTAAAAAGTAAGTACTTTTTTCACTGCAAAAGTAATGCATGTAGAGAAGAACCTCTGGAGTGGCAATAAACACCTTGGGGATACTGAGCAAGCTCTGAGTCAAGTCAAATAAGGACAAATGCTGTGAAGGGGGATTTTCCAAACAGCAGCCAAAAAAGTGAAATAATGACAATCTCTGGAGATGGGGCTTTTGGGGGAGCTCCAAACCCATTTTACCCCCTCCAGTGGCTGCGAGGCTGCTGGGTTTTCAGCATCTGTGATTGTGAGGCTGCTGTATCAAGGTTACTGTAACATATCTGGAGAGAAGGATGGGAAAAAAGCTTGCTGTTCTTATTGAGATTCAGTCATCTTTCTTAAATTGACTGTTGTACTGTTCCAAGTCTTTGGTTAATTTCCAGAATTCTCCAGAGAAACAGAGCAATTGGATAAATATATAGATATATATTAGAAGACTGATTATAGGAATTGATTCATGTAATTATGAAGGCCTGTCAGTCCTACAATCTGCTGTCTACAAGCAGAAGAACCAGGAAATCTGGTAATACAATGCAATCTGGGCCTGAGAAAGAGGAGAGTCAATGGTGTATGTCCGAGTCGAGTGGCCCAAGAACCAGAGCAGGAGCTGGGGGCCAATGAGTTAAGTCCTTGAGACCAAATGTCCAAGAACCAGAAGCATCCAGGTCCAAGAGCAGAGGATGGATGTCCTAGCTCAGGCAAAGGGGGCAAATGTTCCCTTTCTCCACCATGTTCTATTTAGTCCCTTAATGGATTTGATGATGCCCACTCACATTGATGAAGGCGATCTTTACACGGTATACCTATTCAGATGCTAATCTCTTCCAGAAACACCCTCACAGACACACCCAGAAATAATGTTTTACCACCTGTCTGGACATCTCTTAGTCAAGTTGACACACAAAATTAACCATCACAGTTGTCTTAACATCCAGAAATCATTTAATGTAATATACCATATTAATAGGCAAAAGGACAAAACCCACATGATCATATCACTAGAGGCAGAAAACACATTTGACAAAATCCAACCCCCTTTTATGACAAAAATTCTCAAAAACCTAAGAATTTAGAGTTACTGTCTTAACCTGATAATGGACATCTACAAATTACGACAGCTAACATCATAGCTAATGATGAAAGACTGAATGTTTTTCTGCTAAGATCAGAAACAAGACAAGGATGTCTAAGTTTGCTCTCATCACTTCTATTCAACATTATACCAGCACTTCTATCCAACATTATACCAGCACTTCTATCCAGGGTAATAAGACAAGAAAAAGAAACAAACTTCCTCAAGGCTAGAAAAGAAGATGTAAAACTATGTTTATTCAAGAAGACAAGATGTTGTGGAGAGAAAAATCAAGCAATACACACACACACACACACACACACACACGCAAACACACAGCTATTAGAGCTAATAAACAAGTTCAGCAAGGTTGCAAGATACAAGACCAACATACAAAAATCAAGTATCTTTATCTACACAAGCAATGAACAATGCAAAACAAAAGTAAAAATAAAATTTTCATTTAAAATACCGTCAAGAAAGAATAAAATATTTAGCAATAAATTTAACAAAAGAAGTGTAAATTGAAAACTACAAAGCACTGGTAAAATAAATTAAGAAGGCCTAAATAAACAGAGGGACATTCCATGACATGATCATGGATAGAAAAACTTAATACTGTTAAGATAGTAATAGTCCCCAAACTGATTTGCAGATTCATCGTAATCCCTATCAAAATCTCAGCTGGAATTTTTGCTGGAATTGACAAGTTTATCCTAAAATTCACAGGGAAACACATGTGACACCAAATAGTCAACAATTCTGAAAAAAACTCAAGTTGAAGAACTCACATTTCTCTACTTTAAAACTAGTTTACAATAATCAAGAGAGTGTGGTGTTGACATAAGGATTAACATATATATCAGTGGAACTGAATTAAGAGTCCAGAAATAAACCCTTACATTTATGGTTAATTGATTTTGACAAGGTTGCCAAGATACTTCAATGGAGGAAATAAGTCTTTCAACAGCTGGTGCTGGAACAACAGGATACACGTAGGCAAAAGAATGATGTTAGATCATTTCCTCGCACCACATACAAAACTCAATTCAAAGCAGGATGATAGGCCTCAGTGTAAAACCAAAAAGCCTTGAAGAAAACTTATGAGTAAATCTTTGTAATCTTGGGTTATGAAAGCCTTTTAGATAAGACATCAAAAGCATAAGCAACAAAAGAAAAAAACAGATAAATTGGACTTCATCAAAATTAAAAACTTGGGACTTCCCTGGCAGCACAGTGGTTAAGAATCCACCTGCCAATGCAGGGGACATGGGTTCGAGCCCTGGTCCGGGAAGATCCCACATGCCGCGGAACAACTAAGCCTGTGTGTCACAACTAGAAAAGCATTCAGTCTAGAGCCTGCACTCTAGAGCCTGCAAGCCACAACGACTGAGACCATGAGCCACAGCTACTGAGCCAGCGTGCTGCAACTACTGAAGCCCATGCGCCTAGAGCCTGTGCTCTACAACAAGAGAAGCCACCGCAATGAGATGCCTGCGCACTGCAACGAAGAGTAGCCTCCGCTCGATGCAACTAGAGAAAGCCCGTGTGCAGCAGTAGAGACCCAATGCAGCCAAAAATAAATGTATTTTTTAAAAATTAAAAACTTTTTGGGCCTCCCTGGTGGCGCAGTGGTTGAGAGTCCGCCTGCCGATGCAGGGGATACGGGTTCGTGCCCCGGTCTGGGAGGATCCCATATGCCGCGGAGCGGCTGGGCCCGTGAGCCATGGCCGCTGAGCCTGCGCATCCGGAGCCTGTGCTCCGCAACGGGAGAGGCCACAACAGTGAGAGGCCCGCGTACAGCAAAAAAAAAAAAAAAAAAAAAAAAAAAAATTAAAAACTTTTATTCTTCAAAGGACATCACCAGAAAATGAAAATACTACTCACAGAACGGTGAAAAGTATTTTCAAATCATACATCTGATAAGAGACTTGTATTCAGGATATATAAAGAAGTCTTACAGCTCAACAACAGAAAGACAAATGATCCAATTTAACAATGGGAATATAATCTAAATAGACATTTAACCAAAGAAAATTTTACTCACTGATCATTTTACAAAAGATCAGCGAGTAAAAGATGCTCAACATCATTAGCTATCATGGAAATGCAAATCAAAACCACAGTGAAGTACCACTTCACACCCACTAATATGGCTACATCAAAAAGCCAGATAATAATTAATGTGGGGAAGGATTTGGAGAAATTAGAATTCTCATACACTTCTGGTGAGAATGTCAAATGGTACAGCCATTTTGGAAAACAGTCTGGACGTTCCTCGACAACTGAACATAGAGTTACCATATTACCCACCAATATCGTTCCTTAATTACATACCCAAGATAAATGCAAACGTTTGGCCACACAGGTATTTGTACATAAATGGTCACAGCAGCATTAGTCATTATAGCCAGAAAGTGGAAAACAACCCAAATGTCCATAATCCCAATGAAGAGATAAATAACATGTGGTATATCCATACAATGGAATATTATGCTGGCTCAAATAGGAATGAAGTACTGCTACATGCTCTACACAGATGAACTTTGAAAACATGCTAAGTGAAAGAATTCAGACCACATATTGTATGATTCCATTTATAGGAAATATCAAAAACAGGCAAATCCACAGAGACAGAAGATATATTAGTTGTTGCCAGGTGCCAAGGGAAGGGGGAAATGGGTATAGGGTTTCTTTTGGGAATGAGGAAAATATTCTAAAATTAGACAATGGTGATGGTTCCACAACTCTGTGGATATACTAAACCCACTGAACTATATACTTTAAAAGGGGGAGCTTTATGGTATGGGAATTGTATTTCAATAAAGCTATCATAAAGAAAAGCATGAACTTGACTTTAAACATCAGATTCTATAAAAATATATACAATGAAAATTCCCCATACCACCTCAAACTTGTATTGCCCCATCACCTTTCCCAGAGACACAGTCAACACTTTTTTTGTGAGTCAGTCAATATACATTCTCTGCATTTTCAAGCATATATAATTGCATAAATTTCTGAACACATTTCCTGTTATATGATAAACTTCTAAAAGAATTGTTGGAGCAACACAATTGAACGTTTTTAATTATCTACATACCTATTTATCATTAATATATAGCTAAATCACCTTGCAGAAATATTGTATCAATTTCCTTTAATTTTAGCCATGTTTAAGAGTTCACAATTCCTTATACCTTCTATAGTCCCAAACATCATCATTCATTTTAATCTTTGGCAGTCACATGTGAAATACTTGTATCTTTTAATGTGTATTTCTCTACGCATGGTTAGAAATTCCATGTTTATGTTCTTTGCCCATTTTTCTTCCAGGGTGATTGATATTTTCATATTATTTCATTATGAAATTTAAAAAATACAGAATAATGCAGAGGGTAATAAACTTCAAGGTACCTGCCACTCAGAGAAATAAATGCTAACATTTTTATCATATTTGCTTCATATTTTTTAAAGAAAACTCTAAAAATAAAGCTGATGTCTCCCCTGTTCTCTATATTACATTCCCATTCTCCTCCCCTGGATGTAACCCCTAACATAAACTTGGCATAAATCCAGGCCATTTTATACTTTAACTATGTATATATGCTTTAACAATATATTTCTATATGAAACATATTATACTGTACATGGCATTTGGCAATCTGGGCTTTTTGGTTTTGTTTTAACCCAAATTGTTTTTGAGATCTACCTATATTGATCAAATAGATCTATTTCTTCTTTTTTATTGCATCATAGTATGTCATTTTATGAACATACTTGAGTTAATTTCTCCTTTCCTCTAATGAAAGACATTTGGGTTGTTACCTGTTTTTGCTGAAACTAATTCTGTAATGAACAGATCTTCCTTTAGGTCTCTTGGTGCATATCTGCACGAATTTCTCTACACTATATTCTCAGCAGTAGCGTAGCTGGCTTATAGGTTTTACTTATCTTCAATTTTAGCAGCTATTGCCAAACTGCTTGTTTAAATTCACACTCCCATTTGAACAAGCAAGGCTCCTGACCTTATGGAACCTGCATTCTGGTGTGTGTCTAGAGAAGGACAGGAGATGGCTGAGTCCTATCTCTTTGCCATCTTGATCACCCCTGGCACTGTCAGGCTTTAAAGCATCTCATTATTGTTTTAGTTTATTTTCTTCTGATTACCAGTAAGATTGAGGGTCTCCTTCATTTGTTTACTAGTATTTTATTGATTATAAAACATAACTCCCATTTTTAAACATACACCTTTAAGATGTGATACCATTCTAAACGAGCCAGACACACGGATCCAGCTGTAGAAAAAAACATTTTGTAATAGGCATATGATTTTGCAATAGGTTATGACTGTAATAAACCAAGAGAGATTTTTTTTCAGACATCTGGCCTTTTGAAGTAGTAATCACTGACAAAAATAAAGAATCAAAGTTTCTGATTAAGAGCACAATTTAGGAAATTGATTTCTAAAGAGAGTGGCCTACCTTTTTAGTTCCTTTTTGATTGAAAGGATTTTTTTTAATCAAAGAAATAGGTCTATTCAATTCTGAAAAAAAGTCATTCCAAAGGACCTGATACCTTGAAGATGACTGAACTATTTAGAATTGGGGTAGTTTGGTAAGAGTTACTTGGGCACAGTTGGGATGCATAGTATGTAGTCTAGAGGATTGGGAGCATTCCTGGGAGTGCCCCCAGACCCCTCATATTTCTGAAAGGAGATGGGGAGAAGAGTTTTCAGATAAAATCTCTCAAACTCAAGTTCAGCCTGGAAAGGATTTCCTCATTTGAACACTGTACAGAATTCTGCCCAAAGCCACTTAACTAGCATTGTGAGAGGATCTTTAATTTCAATCCATTTCAAATAAATGGGCTAATAAATTAGGGGGACTCAGTGCATAGCCCAGGATTTCTATTCATGTCTTATCAATCATGACTTAGTCATGATTTATTAGAACTTTTCATGACAATATTAAATTGATGGATTATAGCAATTATAAAGTAGTGATCACAGAACATAGCAGTGTGCTTTTAGAAGTATACTTGAAGGATTCTTCAGCATGGCTTCATCCTGCCTGGCTGTTACATTCTGATGGGTGATATATACACACCCCTGCAGTTTTTAAGATTAGGCACACATTAGGGCTGAAGTAAAATTTCCTTAGAGCATGTAGATATTTCTATTGGACTCTTACATGTGGTTATTCCTTTATAAAATAATGAATACTCTTTCAATTTTCTCAACCACCACTTTCAGACCTTTGAGGGCACTACATTCTGCTGCTTCTTTCTTAAAGATTTGCTCATCAGAAGCTCTGCTTCATTCTCTGTCTCTTCACCCTATACTGCCAAACGCCTTTTTGAAAATGGTACGCTCCAAGAAGACAGAACTCACTTCTGCTTTTGTTCCCCCAAAGAAGCCCAGCGAGCAGCTCATTCTGTCTCATAACTAAACTAATCAGATATTCATTGGTTTTTCCCTGACCCTCAGTGTGATTGAAGTGTCCCGTTCTTACTCCCTGACTTGCCCGGGAACCTTAATTATCTAACAGGCTGCTGCCAACAGTTGGGGACATTTTTGCAATGAAGGCAGCCAAACTCCCCTGCTAATATGCCTCTAGGATCCTGTCCGAGTCCTGCTCTAGTGGATGCTGTTAGAACCATCCAAACTTCCTCAGATTCCCTTAATGGTTCTGTGGATCCATTGCTCAGCTTCTGTACTTTGTTCCTAGTGGCTCATATCTTCTAGAAATTTCATCAGAGAACTAACTGCTGGTTACTGAAGCTGCTTCACCCAGATACTGAGAGCCTAAAATCCAGGGGAGTCACATGTTCCTGGAGTAAACCTTGGCCAGTGACTGACGGTTGCAAGACGATGAAAGCCCAGCTCCTCTGAGGGCAGAAAGACTCTCCCACCGCTCTGCTGGGGAGTCAGAGGAGGCTCAGACGTAACCTGAAATTTCCCTCTTGCCTGGGGAGAGTGACAGGAGGTCAGTGAGGTAAGGAAGACCCGGTCAGGTGAGGATTTATAGAACATGTGCCCAGCCCGTTAGATATTCTGCACGTGACAGAAATCCACCAAAGGGTTTTGAAGAGGGAAGTGGTATTATTTATGTTTTGGAACAATCATTCAGACAGCTGGATGGAAACAAGTTTGTAGACATCAATTTGGAAGCATGGGACCAGTAAGAGATCCTCTGTGGGGACCAAGCCACCTGTCTTCAGCAGGGACACTTTTTGGCCCATGAGAATAGCTGTGACAACCTATGAGAAGCTGAAACACAAGGAATATTGCTATCAGGGTGGGCATCCAAGTAAGCTGGGTTGCCAGATAAAATACAGGATGCCCAGTTTAAATTGAATTCCAGATAAACAACAAATAGTTTTTTGTTGTACGTATATCTCTAATACTTCATGGAGAAAAAGTACATGGGACATTCTTACATTAAAAAATTATCCATTGCTTATCTGAAATTCAAATTTAACAGGGCATCTTGTTGTTGTTGCTTCCTATGTCTGGCACCCTACAAGTAAGGATTTCTAGATAAGGAGGCTGAGTTAGCTAACAAGTAAATAGTTGGAATGTACAGAAATCTCTTAAATCGCAGTATTTTTTTTTTTTTTTTGGTCTGGGTCTATAGGCTAGAGTCAAAATGAAAGCATCATGTCACTGAAGTTAGAAATAAGTTAAAATTATTTACATGCTATGCTCAAGTGCATATAAATAATTATAATTTAGTCTACTTTATGGGATGACTTAGGCCACTAAATGAAAAAGAAAAAAATATCCCTGATGATTCAGATTCTATACCATCCAAATAGGTCTCTATCCTGACTTTCCGCCCAACAGAAAGTTTTGTCATATTTTCTTTCTCCTACAAAACTGTGCTGAGCTGAAAACAAGGGTAGTCCTTTAAAGGCAACTTGTGTAGATGTGAGAGTGATCCAGCAGAATACTGAGTCACACACTGCCTTGGCCGGCCAGTGCACGTGCACCTTAGACTGTGCCCAAGAATGCCCCCAGGGTGCTGAGAACTTCTGACCCTGCTTCAGAGCTCACCAAGCCTCTTATGAGGCAGAGTAGCATTGTGGTTACAGAACTTGGGCTCTCAAGTCTACTAGACTTGGCTTTGAATCCCACTTTGGCCACTGAGAATCTATGTGGACATAAGGAAATTAAGTTTAGTTTTCTCATCTGGGGATAAAAATAGATATGCTATAATATGTGGATTAGATGAGTTATTATGTGAAAAAAACATTTAGTATAGTGCTAGATCCACAGTAAAGTCTCAGCAATGTTAGTTACTGTAGCTATCATTAGCCATTAGAGCTCACAGTATGAAGGGACCTTCCCTGACATAATAGTATAAGTTCTAGATGCTGTTATATGTGCCTTAGGGGGCATTCCCCAGAGGCCCATCCAACAATCAGCATTTGTGTAAAACTGATGTAATGGTAAATATTCTCAGTAAAGTGGAGAAGGGGAAGTGGTGACTGAGAAGGAAAGAGGTCAGGCTAGGGTATAAATCAAGCCAAGTCCAATGGGGGGTAGGTTTGGCAGTTCCACAGCAGAGCTACTAAGATGGGACAGGTCACACGGCAGACTTGCCCATCTCAGGGGACAAGGGGGCTGCACAGCCCCAGTTGTTGGTTAAGTAATGCCCCTAGGCATGTGTCCACAGGTCCTGGCAGGGAAAGGGAGTTAAGACAGCAAGAGGGCAGCCCTTCCACCAAGAGACACAGGTGCTGGCTGTCTGGAGTGAAAATGCCCGGGGAACTAGGGTGCATAAAAAAAGGTAAAGGGATCTATTCGGATGTGGGAGAAGTGCTAATAGTAGCCCTCCATTCAGCTTGAAGCAAAAAGCCTATATGAGAGGAGAAGAAAGATCTGTGGTTCTCATTTATTTTACTCTAGTATGCCTACTGAAAGAGAGATGGGGAGGCAGGTACAGATATTTTCTGGGATGGTAAGCTATGGAGAATTCCTTGTTAAACTCTGCTTATAAATGATAGTTATTAAATTTCAAATATTAATATAAACATCTTTAGTGTTCATTAACTATGAGTTCAGGATGGTTGGCTCACATAGTTTCTTCTTTAACTCTAACTCAACTCCTAAATAAATATTACATTGAAAATCATCTTGTTATTGATATCCCCCAAAATGATGACTACTTCAATAAGAGAAAGGTAAACATATCAATAGAATAATGGACAAAGGACATGAACAGGTGATTTACAAAATAAAAAAAAGGTAAAAGTGGACAATAAACATAACATTATTGCTTAAACTCACAAGTAACCAAAGAAATTTAACCTATGAGATACTAGTTTTCACCTATCAGAACTGATAAGGATTTTTAAAGTAATAATACTTAAAACTGTCAAGAATGTAGAGAAAATGATCACTCTTACACAATGTTATTGTAAGTTGGTATAACTTTTCTAAAAGACAATTTGACAACATATAACAAAATACATAAAAATGCAGACCCTTTGACAAAGCAATTAAACTTTAAGCAATTTTTATTAAGGAAGTAATCAATGTGTATAAAAATTTATTTCAATAACGTTTACTGCAATGCAACTTAGTATATCTAAAAATTGAAAATACTACAAATGTTTACCAATGGAGGGTTCAAATAAATGAACAGGGGTATACAAAGTATCATAACAGACTATGTAGCCATTTGTAAATGTTGTAAAAATATATCTATCAACAGAGGAAGTTTTTAATCATATATTATTAAACCAAAGAAAAATCATATTGTAAAACATGAACAGCATGATCCAATCTAAACACAGAAATAACTCTGAAAAGATATATATCAAGATGTTAATAACAGTTATCTTTAGGTATCAGGGATGACTTTTAATTTCTTCTTTCTGCTTATCTGTATTTTTCTAACTTTTCTACAGTAAACATATATTGCTGGAATAATTAAAAAATGTTGTAAAATAACAAGATACTTCTTCTCTGTACTTAGTTAAAAATGAGGTACTCTCAAAGACTGGGCAGCAATACATATCTTTCCATTGTGTTAATTTCCTGTCCATTAAGCATGTGTAATGAACACTCTTCCATGACTCCAACTGGCTGGAGGAAAGTCAAGTGCTACATAACAAACAAAGCAATGGAAACCATCCATTCGGCCTCGGCCAGAAAACCATGGCCTCGGGACTTGAATCTATCAGGCTTCACAGTTAGAATAAGTCTTCAGTCATGTTAAGGACTTATGTGAGATAAAGTAGTCCCTGGAAAGGCACCCCTTTCTAGTAGTTGCTGCCTCACGAAATTCAGAATGTTATCAATGACTTCACCGTTGGGAAAACCTAGCAAAAGGCCCTGTATGTGGTAGATGTTCAAGAAATGTTTGGATTGCAACTTAATGACCTTCATTTTAGGAGTAACAGAACCAAAGTTAAAACGCTAAGATGATAAAATACTTCGTATATACCACTGTAAAGCCATCAAGTAGTCACATTAGTAAAGGTTTTCTTTTTTCTAAATTCAAAAACTGAGACAGGGCTTCCCTGGTGGCGCAGTGGTTGAGAGTCCGCCTGCCGATGCAGGGGACACGGGTTCGTGCCCCGATCCCGGAAGATCCCACGTGCCGCGGAGCGGCTGGGCCCGCGAGCCATGGCCGCGGAGCCTGTGTGTCCGGAGCCTGTGCTCCGCAACGGGAGAGGCCACAGCAGTGAGAGGCCCGCGTACAGCAAAAAAAAAAAAAAAAAAAAAAAAAAAAACTGAGACAGTTCCTGCCCATGGCTACTGCTGCCCAACACATTGCTGCTTATTTCAAACTACAACAACATCTTAGTGCTTTAGAAAAGCTGTAGGCTAAGAAGCAGAGGAAAAGACAAGGCCATGAACATCAGAAACAACCACAAGGCATATCCCAGTGGCAGAGTCTGAAGTGATCCATGTGATCACCTCCTTGCCCAAAGTACACATCTTCTCATCCCCACCACCCACATTGAGTGGACATTTACACGTCTGAGAGTCTTCTCTGTCTGTTATCCTTCTCTTTTTTAGAAAGGTGACCTTTCATCAATTTCCCAGCCAGGGTCTTTGTAAACTTTATATCTAGAATGCATTAGAGCTGTATTTTGCCCACTAAGTACTGAATTTCAAAAACAATTTCATTTCCAGCCTACGTATAAATACATAAATTTATTTGAGAAGTATTTTGTTTAACTAGCGAGCCAGAATGGAACCTATTAGAAAAATCTGCATTCCTCCATGGTGGCTTAACTACTAAATCCCATCACAAAAATATTTCTGTAAGTGAGGCATTGCATTTTAACCGCCCCCCCGCCCCGCCTTTTCCATTCCAATAACCTGCAGGAATGAAACATTCCATTAGCATTCCATCTATATATGGGTGTCTAAGTTTTGAGGTTTTAGTGATCAAGTTTTAGATGGAAAAGCAAACATATGTAGACTGTATGACACCCACAGTGTAATCCAACTGTGACCCTGTGCCAGAAATCTAGGTTGGCAGCCTGAAGTGACAATTTGATACATACTCAGAATTAAAGAATGGGCACATTCCATCCCCCAAAATATGAGTGGATGAATGTAGATGACTTGGGAATGACCACCAAAAACCATTACATGAGAGAGTACTTGGAAGTATGTCCAAAAACACAGAGAACTTTTTTTTTTTTTTTTTTTTTTTTTTTTGCAGTACATGGGCCTCTCACTGTTGTGGCCTCTCCTGTTGCGGAGCACAGGCTCCGGACGCAGAGACTCAGCGACCATGGCTCACGGGCCTAACCGCTCCGCGGCATGTGGGATCCTCCCAGACCAGGGCTCGAACCCGCGTCCCCTGCATCAGCAGGCGGACTCTCAACCACTGCGCCACCAGGGAAGCCCACAGAGAACTTTTGAAAGTTCACAAAGACAACCATGAATACTATGTAACACTGGTCATAGTTTCATTTGACACTGGGTCCTCCTTTCTCTTCTACCACCCTTCCTTCCCTTCCCTGATTCAAGATGCCTGGGAGTGTTTGAACAGGAATCAGAAGAGCCCGGGTAAGGAAGTATGTTAGGATGCAGAGGTGCTTTAAAGACAGCACAAGCATGCACCTGCACCAAGAAATTTCCGTCATGCTTTGCTTCAGTCCACCATTGTCACTTCCTCTAGTAAATGAATTGGTTTTCTCAAATTCTCATGTCTTAAGGCATTTTTTTCTTTAAGGAATTAGACCTATTTGGAAAATCCAAATATCTGCAATGAATATTTTACCCTCCATGGCTAGATTAGTTTTTCCTGCTTTAATAAGGCTGTAAGTTAAGGTCTTTCATTCCATAATACATCCTGTTATTGGAATATGTAGGAACTCAGTAAACAACAATCCCTTTAAGTTAAAACAATCCCTTTCCCTCAATACTGTGCATTATTCCTCCCCACCTTGTACGATCAGGAGTCAAGTGGTCTGTCTGCTGTAACATCCCGAAACACTTGCTCCAAGTCAGTTTCCTCACATTTAGGCCCAGTTTCCAGTCATCCCATATCCTCTAGAAACAAGGCAGAGGCTGCTCTCACTTATTCCCACCAAAGCCTCATGTATAGCTGCTGCCAGGTCAAGCCTCAGCAATACAGAGGAGTCTGACAAATACACCAAGCAAAGAGGTAGCTCTCTACACCTCACTTCCTCCAGGAAACTTACCTCTCTGCCACATGTCACAGGAGTCCCTGCCTCGTATGTTATTTCTTTTATTAGTGTGGATATCCAGAAACTTCATCTCCCTGGAGGGAGGGAATAGAGTCTGAATGGACAGTAGTGCGCCATTTTAAAATCTGGTTATCACATAATTAATCCTTGTATCTGGGCAGAACTCTTATTTTTTACCAGAACTATTTGGCTTAATTAAAGTTACTTATGCCAGGATATGTACTTTCAATGGTAGAGAGAAATGAATACCACATTTAAGAAACTGAGATCTCTTTAAGAAAAACAATTCACTCGTATATATCAATGTAGGGGACCACAGAAAAAAGTGATGGCACTAGCTAGCAGTATGACGTTATGACTCCTTACATGGTTTTAGTCCTAGAACATTTTGTTAGATTTATTCATAAATATTTCATGTTTTCTGGTGCCGTTGTAAATCACAGTATATTTTTTAAATGTTCACTTTTTCATTGCTAGTACTCACTTATACAATTCATTTTTATATATCGACTTTGTATTCTGTAAACTCCATAAATTCACATATTAGTTCTAAGAGATTTTTTAAATATATTCCTTGGGGTTATCTACATATATATTTACGTCATCCATTAATAAAGACAATTTTATTTCCTACTTTCCATTCAAGATGTCTCTTCTTTATTTTTCTTGCCTTATTGCAACTGACTAGAATTTCTAGTACAATGTTAAATAGAAGTGGCAAGAGAAAACATACTTGCCTTTTTTCTGACAGAGGGAAAGTATTCAATCTTTCATCAATAGGTATAATACTATCTGTAGATTTTGGTAGATGCATTTTATCAGATTGAGAAAGTTCCTTTCTATTCCTAGCTTGTTGAGGGTTTTTATCAGAATTTGATGTTGAAATTTATCCAATGCTTTTTTTGTATCTGTTTCTGTGATTAGAAATATTTTCTTCATTTGTCTGTTAATAGATGAATTATATATATTGACTTTTTTTATTGTTGATTTAGCCTTTCATTCCTGGTAAAAACCCATCTGATCTTTGGGTCTTATTTTTTATTCATTCTGAAAACCTTTGTCTCTTAACTGATATTTAGATGTGTTACATTTTATATAATTATTGATATGATTCAATTTAGGTCTACCATTCTCTTCTGTTTGTTCCCCCTCCTTTGTTTCTATGTTCCACATTTCTTGTCTTCTTTTGGCTTATTTGAATATTTTTATTGCATATTTATTTATTGGTTATTTAACTATGTATCTTTGCATTATTTTTAATTTTAGTGTTTTTTTTTCAGGGATTAAATATACACTATTAAACTTTCAAAGTTCTACTTAGGGTTAATATTTTACCACTTCAAGTAAAATATGGAAGCCTTCCAACTTTATAGTTTCCTTTATCCTGTTCCTTCATGTTATGGTTGTCAGACACATTACATCAAAAACCCCACCAGACAACATTATATTTTTAATTATCAATGGTAACATTATTTTAAAGAATTTAAGAGAAGAAAAATGACCTTTTATATTTACCATTTGTGCTACTATTCCTTCATTCGTTAAGTTCCTTCCCTCTGGGATCATTTTCCTTCAATGTTTCTAGTAGAACAAAGATGTACGCAACAAATTCTTCATCTTTCCTCCAGCTCATGACTTTGGATTTATTCCTGATGGTATTTTTATTGTTTATAAAAGTCTGGGTCATCAGTTGTTTCCTTTCAGTACTTTTTTTTCCTTACAAACATCTTTATAACAAGTGTATTTTTTTTTCTTTTTAATAATTATCCTTCCTTCCTTCCTTCCTTCCTTTCCTTCCTCCCTCCCTCCCTCCCTCCCTTTGTCTCTCCGTTCGCTCTTCGATGCTGTGTGTGGGCTTTCTCTAGTTGCGATGCACAGGCTTCTCACTGCGGTGGCTTCTCTTGTTGTGGAGCATGGGCTCTAGGTGCGCAGGCTTCAGTAGTTGTGGCATGTGGGCTCAGTAGTTGTGGTGTACAGGCTTAGTTGCTCCACGGCATGTGGGATCTTCCCAGACCAGGGATCAACCGTGTCCCCTGCACTGGCAGGAGGATTCTTAACCACTGTGCCACCAGGGAAGTCCACAAGTGTTCTTAAACATTTCTGTACATGCATTACAGAAAGTCTATCACATCCATTCACTGATATAGTACTGATTGTTCTCAACATGGCAAGCAAGTACCACTCTTACAAGCATCTTTTTTATATGTGTTCTTAAACACTTCTCTGCATGCTTTCTTTTTATAGTTTTTTTTAATATCTTTATTGGAGTATAATTGCTTTACAGTGTTGTGTTAGTTTCTGCTGTATAACAAAGTGAATCACCTATATGTATACATATATCCCCATATCCCCTCCCTCTTGCGTCTCCCTCCTAGCCTCCCTATTCCACCCCTCCAGGTGGTCACAAAGCACTGAGCTGATCTCCCCGTGCAATGGAGCTGCTTCCCACTAGCTTCTATTTCACATTTGGTAGTATATGTAAGTCCATGCCACTCTCTGACTTCGTCCCAGCTTACCCTTCCCCCTCCCCATGTCCTCAAGTCCATTCTCTACATCTACGTCTTTATTCCTGTCCTGCCCCTAGGTTCATCAAAACCTTTTTTTTTTAAAGATTCCATATCTATGTGTTGGCATACAGTATTTGTTTTTCTCTTTCTGACTTACTTCACCCTGTATGACAGACTCTAGGTCCATCCACCTCACTACAAATAACTCAGTTTTGGTTTTTTTTATGGCTGAGTAATATTCCACTGTATATATGTGCCACATCTTCTTTATCCATTCATCTGTCGATGGACACTTAGGTTGCTTCCATGTCCTGGCTATTGTAAATAGTGTTGCAATGAACATTGTGGTACATGACTCTTTCTGAATTATGGTTTTCTCAGGGTATATGCCCAGTAGTGGGATTGCTGGGTCATATGGCAGTTCTTAGTTTTTTAAGAAACCTCCATACTGTTCTGCATAGTGGCTGTACCAATTCACATTCCCACCAACAGTGCAAGAGGGTTCCCTTTTCTCCACACCCTCTGCAGCATTTACGGTTTGTAAATTTTTGATGATGGTCCTTCTGACTGGTGTGTAGTGATACCTCATTGTAGTTTTGATTTGCATTTCTCTAATGATTAGTGATGTTGAGCATCCTTTCATCTGTTTATTGGCAATCTGTATATCTTCTTTGGAGAAATGTCTATTTACATCTTCTGCCCATTTTTGGATTGGGTTGTTTGTTTTTTTGATATTGAGCTGCATGAGCTGCTTGTATATTTTGGAGATTAATCCTTTGTCAGTGGCTTCATTTGCAAATATTTTCTCCCATTCTGAGGGTTGTCTTTTCGTCTTGTTTATGGTTTCCTTTGCTGTGCAGAAGCTTTTAAGTTTCATTAAGTCCCATTTATTTTTGTTTTTTTCCATTTCTCTAAGAGGTGGGTCAAAAAGGATCTTGCTGTGATTTATGTCACAGAGTGTTCTGCCTATGTTTTCCACTAAGAATTTTATAGTGTCTGGCCTTATATTAGGTCTTTAATCCATTTTGAGTTTATTTTTCTGTATGGTGTTATGGAGTGTTCTAAAATCATTCTTTTACATGTAGCTTGTCCAGTTTTCTCAGCACCACTTATTGAAGAGGCTGTCTTTTTTCCATTGTCTATTCTTGCCTCCTTTATCAAAAATAAGGTGACCATATGTGCGTGGGTTTATCTCTGGGCTTTCTATCCTGTTCCATTGATCTATACTTCTGTTTTTGTGCCAGTACCATAATGTCTTGATTACTGCAGCTTTGTAGTATAGTCTGAAGTCAGGGAGCCCGATTCCTCCAGCTCCGTTTTTCTTTCTCAAGATCGCTTTGGCTATTCGGGGTCTTTTGTGTTTCCATACAAATTGTGAAATTTTTTGTTCTAGTTCTGTGAAAAATGCCATTGGTAGTTTGATAGGGGTTGCATTGAATCTGTAGATTGCTTTGGGTAGTATAGTTATTTTCACAATGTGATTCTTCCAATCCAAGAACATGGTATATCTCTCCATCTGTCTGTATTATCTTTAATTTCTTTCATCAGTATCTTATAGTTTTCTGCATATAGGTCTTTTGTCTCCTTAGGTAGGTTTATTCCTAGGTAGTTTATTCTTTATCTTGAAATGGTAAATGGGAGTGTTTCTTTAATTTCTCTTTCAGATTTTTCACCATTAGTGTACAGGAATGCAAGAGATTTCTGTACACTAATTTTGTATCCTGCTGCTTTACCAAATTCATTAGTTAGCTCTAGTAGTTTTCTGGTAGCATGCTTAGGATTCTCTATGTATCATGTCGTATCATGTATCATGTTGTATCATGTCATCTGCAAACAGTGACAGCTTTACTTTTCTTTTCCGATTTGGATTCCTTTTATTTCTTTTTCTTCTCTGATTGCTGTGGCTAAAGCTTCCAAAACTATGTTGAATAATAGTGGTGAGAGTAGGCATCCTTGTCTTGTTCCTGATCTTAGAGGAAATGGTTTCAGTTTTTCACCACTGAGAATGATATTGTCTGTGGGTTTGTCATATATGGCCTTTATTATGTTGAGATAAGTTCCCTCTGTGCTTTCTGGAGAGTTTGTATCATAAATGGCACTGAATTTTGTCAAAAGCTTTTTCTGCATCTATTGAGATTATCATATGGTTTTTATTCTTCAATTTGTTAACATGGTGTATCACATTGATTTGCATATATTGAAGAATCCTTGAATTCCTGGGATAAACCCCAATTGATCATGCTGTACGATCCCTTTAATGTGCTGTTGGATTCTGTTTGCTAGTATTTTGTTGAGGATTTTTCATCTCTGTTCATCAGCAATATTGGTCTGTAGTTTTCTTTTTTTGTGACATCTTTGGTTTTGGTATCAGGGTGATGGTGGCCTCGTAGAATGAGTTTGGGAGTGTTCCTTCCTCTGCTATATTTTGGAAGAGTTTGAGAAGGATAGGTGTTAGCTGTTCTCTAAATGTTTGATAGAATTCACCTGTGAAGCCTCCTTTCAGTATTTTAGTCAGTGGACTAACCTCCACTGAGGTTAGTCCACTAACCTCTCACCTCCATGATTTCTCATAAGCAATCTATAGTTGGTCAAATAGTTGTTTAATTCTGATGAATTATAATTAATCTTTTTGTCTTATATCTACCTGTACTTCTGGTATCATATCTAAGATGGCTTTGCCTAACCTAAAGCCACAAATATTTACTCTTATATTTCGTACTAATTTTATCATTTTAGCTCTTATATTTAAGTCTATAATCTATTTTGAGTTTATTTTGTATATGCTGTGAGGAAGGGGTCCAACTTCCTAGTTTTGCATGAGAATATTCAGCTGTTCCTGCACCATTTGTGAACAGATTATTCTCTCCCCATTGAAATCTCTTGGTACCCTTGTGAAAAATCAATTGACCATAACTGTGGAGGTCACAACAAACTTTTTAAGAATGGAAATCTTTAGGGTTACCTCCATAGGCAGTGAGATTGGCAGTGGCACAGGTACATGTTGAGAATGTTTTTTTTTTAATTTTACACTTTTGTATCATTTATATGTGTACAATGATCTTATAGGATTTATAATTTAAAATTTTAGTTTTTAAAAATACCATATTTGATGCACATTTTCTGATGAATAAAGCCTATTGCCTAAATAGGTATTGTACCTCAGAGAGAGATATTTTCTAAAAGGAATTTTCTAAGATGATTTCAAGGTATTTTAAGATTAGTTTTTTATATTCAAGTGTGAAAATATTTTGTACAGCCACACAACAACAACACTTGTATTTTTACTCTTTCGTCTAAGAATCACAACTGACGATACTGGAGGGGTGGGTTTATACTCTGACAGTAGATAAGAGAGGGAGTTAAGTATTATTTGAAGTGCCTGTTGTGGTTCTCTTTGGTAGACGCTTCTGGTCTTTTGGATTTGTGTTGCCTGTTTTTATTTCTGAATTAGAATATTTTGGTTGATGCTTTTTGCTTAAGAATTTCCCAATCTCTCTCTCTCCTTTCATTTTATTTAATGAATTTAAAGTGATTTAATTTGTCCAATGGTTTCCTAAGGAAATCTGGCATAATCAAATTCTCTTAATAATAGCACAGAAAGCTTCTTTTATCACCTGAGAGTAATGATGCCTTTCTTGTATTTATGGGCTGCCAGGAGCATCCAGCTAATTATGCTTTTTCTGGAACAGAAGAAAATCAATATGGTTTACCCAATACTTTTTCTCTTATTTTCTGAGCTCATAGCTCTGTAACCATTTACCAGTCCTCCCTTTTACCTTCTTACCAGAGTGTGAGGTATATTTGGTAACTACAGCATGAAGGAGATATGGAATAATTGATTTAATAAATATATATTGTTCCCCTAAATCATGCCTTGTCCTCTTGGGATACAGTGGTCAGTGAAAGCAGCTACAGTCCCTGCCTTCAAGGGACTCAGATCATGGAGAGACAGGCATTAATCATACTATGACATAAGTAAATGTGTTTGTACAAAGGAAGGCAAGAGGTTTGAAGGAAATGAACAGAGTGCTGCAAAAGTCTTTAGGGAAGCTTCCCCCGAAGAAGTGACGAGATGGAGAAGACTGATGAAGAAGGAATCAAGAATATGAAGAGGGACAAAGGGTGTTTCAGAGAGAGAGAAATGCATGTTTCTTGCAAAGGCCCTATGGTAAGGGAGTGTAGACTGAAAGAACGCCAATAGGACTAGAACCCAGAAAGGTAAGGAGGAGGTGGTGTGAAATGAGGCCAAACAAGTGAGCAAGGGCCATAAAAATGCCAGCCTTGCAAAATTCAAGTCCAGCTCTGCCACTTTCTACCAATGTGACCAGGGCCTAACTACTAAACCACTATTAAGCTGACTTTCCTTATCTATAAAAATAGGAATAATAATATACCTCAAGGATGTTATAAGGAAGTCTAAATGAGATATTACACATAAATATACATGAATACTCAATAATAATGGCTCAATAATTCACCTAATTTTCGAGGTTATTCCTAACTGGTCTTCCTACTCCTCTCTCCTCTACAATCAATCCTCTGGTCATTGATCCTCCTAAAGCATTGTTAATCATATACCTACATTGCTTAAAAAATAATAATCTTCCCTCATTGTTTACAGCAGGAATGGCAAATAGGCCTCAGCTCAAGAACCAATCCCAAGTCAATTACAGTAGATTTCTGGGCTGAGATTTCAGGACTCAGCAGTAAATATTCCTACAGTTGACTGGCAATCTCTGCCATGGGCACTGAATGCAACATGCAGCAGGTATGCCACTCCTCAGCACAGAACCCAAGTACTTCCTTGATCTACCTCTTTCCTGTTTTTCAGTATCCTCTCAACCACCTCCTGTCCTCTTTCCTAATTAGAAGTGTACTCAAAGATGTACGAATTTATCCAAAAAGTGTGTACCCCCAAAATACCAACGTGTTACTTCTTACACATACTGTGAGTACCCTTCATTCCACTGCACAGTGGTTCATGATGTTTCATTTGTCTGGAATATTCTTTCCAACTCAGAGAACTCTTACTCCTCCACAAAATCCTTGTGTATCCTATTTGAGAGGTCTACGCCCCTGTTATTCTAGGTCAGACCCCTTGAATAGATGCTGTCACAGAAACACACCTCTTCCCTTCAGAGACTGTATGTACCTTAGTTTGAAGTCACAGAGTTGGTAATGCGGTCAAGTGATTACCAACTGTGTCCCTCTTCACACTCCTAGCTCACAAGAGAGGGAACCGTACCTGTATGTGCCTCCTCCATCCACTTCGGCATCTCCAGCACCAAGCACCTAGTCTGCCATAGGTGCCCAATGCACTGGTGTTAACTGAAATGAGAGCCTCAAGGTACTTCCTTTCTCATGTACCCTTTGGAAAATTTCTCACCAACAGATTCAATATCAGTGACAACTTTAGGTAAGAAAGGAAGGAAAAAGACAGGTGAAGTACTTACTTAAAATTTGAATGATCTCTTAGTGGTTCTTACATTTCAGTGAGTAGCAACTGCTGTATACTGACCCTCCATGGCCTAAACTCTTCCATTATCCTTGACTAAAAGATCTGTCTAAATTCCCCAAATCATCACTGGAATGCACATGTCAAAATAATCCAGAGATCTAAAGGAAAAATTGAGATGTCTCTCCTTTTCTCCTATTAGGCTCTTTTGATGTGTTCATCTGTTATATGCCAAAGTCAGAGGTTTTGTTTTACAGTGGCTGCTAAAGACCAAAACGAGAATTCTAGTCTGTATCCATTCCTAATTCAGGATTTACATTGAGATAATTGTAGGTAGTGTATGGAGTCTATTACTAATATCCAGAGGTCTGATAGATTAAAATCTAGGAGACAAAAGATAAAGAATATACTCTCCTCAGGAGAATTCTTGTTCGGCTCCTGTGTTTGCCAGCTAATAAAACCCCTCTACCAATAAATCTTAGATTTTATTGACAATAGAGTTCCAGTTCTTAGCAGAGAAAAATCAATTGGAATATTGGGTGAGACTTTATTGGAAAGTACAGGTTGAGAAGAATTTTGCTATTTTATACGCTTAGGGTCACCTTGAGAATGACTTCCTCCAGCACTACATTTTACATTATATGCATGTTATTTTGAAACTGACAGGGATCTCAGAAAAGTTCCAGTCTAATAATATTTTTATTCCATAGATGAGAAAACCTGGAAGAAGGTAACTCAATGTGGGAGACACTCTGTTAAACAGCATTTTTGAAAGAGAGCTCCTTGGAGACTAAGTTTTGCCAGATGTTAATATTTGTTTCACAGAAGAGGGAGGAAATAATGTCACTGAATTTGTCTAGGAAATGTTGACTTAAGCAAAGTCCAACAGTACCACTACAGGAATTCTCAGAGCCTTTAATTTGCTAGTAGATGATGAAAGTCTCCAAGAGGGAGAATACTGAAAACAGTTTCACGATTAGAACCATTTTTCGTAACTGTTTCTCAGAACTGTGGTTGTTGAGAAGTGTTGGGCAAGAAATGCTGCTCTAGCTCAAGCTTAAAGGGATTACACCAGGAGAAAAATGAGAACTGGAAAAGGGAAAGACAGTCAAATTAGGTGAGCCTCTCAACAGACTGACCAGCAAAAGAAGACAAAAACGAAGAGAAAAATCTTTGGTTCACCAGGGCACCCTGGGCCCTGGGGTTACATGAATAGCTTTCCACACAGGGACTAGCGCCACCTACTCTGATCCCCCCAAAAGGAGTCGGGATGGAACCCAAATAGAGAGTTGTGTGCTAACTGGACTCCTTAATGTCCCTTCACATGGCATGTAAAATGGAGATCAGGAGCGTCTGAGGTAATTGCATCCTGCCTAAATCAATTCTGCCTTTGGTTACAATTGGATAATCCTGCCTCAAATTGTTCTCTAATGTATCCGTGGGTTGTTAAACAGCAAGTGCCTTTCATTTCATAGGAAATGGCTTTTGACTGTATAAAGCAGTCTTTGTGGGACGTTTGTACTTCTCTTTATGCTTGTGAAGTGCTTTGGGACAGAGGTCAGTATAAAACACAGATTTATTACTACTATTAGCAAAAGTAAAAGTGTTATGAAGCCATTTATTCTGCCTTTGATGCCGGTAGATGAAAAAAGCCAATTCTCCTATGTGGAATGGGAGCTCAGCCTCAAATTATAAACATCCATATCCTCCAAGTCCACTAGCTTCCAGCTGCAAGTATGTAGAGAGGAGCAAGGGTTTTGGCAACTGAGCTCTAGGGCTTGGGCTTTCTACAGTTGAGACCCACACCTCCCTAAAACGCGTGGAGCCATGGGATACATATACAGAAATGGAATATCAGAATGTATCCAATCCAATGCTCATTCTAAACTATCAGAAGCAGTTTTGTTTTAGGGCTCAGATTTTTTTTATTTCCATATTTATTTTATTTGTCCTCACTAGAATGATGTTAGGCTTTTTAATACAATTCAGAGTAGAAAGACAAAAAGTTATTTTACTGACTCACTGGAAATTAGATTTTAAAAATTCTACTCTTCAGATCTTTTGAGTCCAGGCTGGCCACGAACCATGCACTCTGACACTGGTTTTTCTTACACATTCCTCGGCTTAAATTCTTACCTTTCCTCCATGGTTAAGTGAATACTTCCCACTCAAATGTGTGCTACTGGGCTTCCCTGGTGGTGCAGTGGTTAAGGATCTGCCTGCCAATGCAGGGGACACGGGTTCGAGCCCTGGTCCGGGAAGATCCCACACGCTGCAGAGCAACTACGCCTGTGCGCCACAACTACTGAAGCCCACGCCCTAGAGCCTGTGCTCCACAACAAGAGAAGCCACTACAATGAGAAGCCCGTGCACTGCAACGAAGAGTAGCCCCCGCTCGCCACAACCAGAGAAAAGCCCACGCGCAGCAATGAAGACCCAACGCAGCCAAAAAATAAAATAAAATAAAATAATAAAATAAATGTACAATAAATAAATTAATTAAATAATAAAATAAATAAATTTATTTTTAAAAAAGTGTGCCATTGAGGAGAAACAGAGAAAGATATGTCTTGCATGAAGGCCAACTTCCAGCAGCTTTTTTTTTTTTTTTTTTTTAAAGAAGATGTTGGGGGTAGGAGTTTTTATTAATTAATTTATTTATTTTTGCTGTGTTGCGTCTTCATTTCTGTGTGAGGGCTTTCTCTAGTTGTGGCAAGCGGGGGCCACTCTTCATCGTGGTGCGCGGGCCTCTCACTATCGCGGCCTCTTGTTGCGGAGCACAGGCTCCAGACGCGCAGGCTCAGTAGTCGTGGCTCACGGGCCTAGTTGCTCCGCGGCATGTGGGATCCTCCCAGACCAGGGCTCGAACCCGTGTGCCCTGCATTAGCAGGCAGATTCTCAACCACTGCGCCACCAGGGAAGCCCCCAGCAGCTTTTAATCATTTAATTTGTTGAGCTTGTTAATGTTGTTTACAGAAATGGAAGGGTCATTTCAGTATATATTAGCAAACATTTTCTATAAACCTCAGTCCATGAAGTCTTATAGTCCTTCACAGGAGTTATTAAGGCTGAAAGACACACATTCTCCTCAAAGTCCAGCTTGCATTAGCTACCTCAACAAAATCACTGTCCCTTACTTGGCATTATAGTAAACTAGAGGAAGCATAGTGAGGCTGGAGGACGGTTCCGGAAGAGTTGTTCTTAATTTGGGAGAAACCAGAACACGTTAAAGTGCTGCCAAGAAGATCGAGACATATCACATTGATACCGGGGAGTGGGGGAGTAATTAACAGCACACGGTTCCTGAGAAGATGGAAGAGAGAGAACGCAGAGTACAAGTAGACTTGAGAGGAGGAAGGCAAAGAGGCTTGCAGATGAGGGGCCAGGGACTCCTCTCCCATGCCTTCTACTTTCTCTTTAAGAGGAGATCATCCGCTGAGAGGATGAAGGGCACAAAAGCAAATTTAGACATCTCCTGCAGGTACGAGAACTGGATGGGCCAAGACAGGTCCACACTGAAGGCAGCTGAAGCTGTAACCATGAGTTAATAATGGAACCAACTGGTATAACTGCCAGATGGTATAACTTCTCCAGCCAGTGCTTGGCTGTCCAGGTACCAATCTAGAGAATATAAGTGGATGGGTTACCAATTTCCAGGGTCAGGGTCAGGCATGTTCAGTAGAGAATTGTCAACTTGCAGAGGTGTGAGAAGTGGACCTAAGTGAAGTGGAAAAGAGGGGAACCCTTACCTGTCTTGACCTTGAGAGTCTGTCTCTGACTCCACTCAGCAAGGGAGGCCGTGGGACAGGAGTGCCAAAGCCAGAGTTCAACAACGAAGAACCCCAGAAACTTTTTCCCTGCTCTGAAACTCTACCTCCCTCCTGCTGTGGATATGACAGGGAAAACGCCTAGAGCTTAGCACACAGTAGGTGCTCAAAAAACAATGACTGAATGAGTAACAGGTCTGTGATTTTTTTTCAAAAAAGCAACAGTAGACACTCAGAATTTTTAAAATTATTTAGTCTGAGCAAGGGATTATTTATATAGCAGCATGTTACCTTTGCTGTAATACTTCTCAAAAGAATCATGCTTTTTCTCCTTTGCTGGTAAAAATAAAAGGAAGGAAGAATAGTAGAAACAATGGAAGGAAAGAAGGATGGAAGGAAGAAAGGAAGGAAGGGTGGTGGGGAGGGGAGAAGGAAAGGAAAGAGGAAGGAAAGGTGAGAAGGGGCAAGGAAAAAGAGAGGAAAGTAAAAGAAAGACAATTTCTACATGTTTTGAAATATGCCTAAGAAAATAACTAATAAAATGGTTAAATGAATTCTTAAGTAATTCCAAGAACTCAAACGGTCACCATTCATTATGGGTTTGGATTCATTTTAAAGTCCTGTAAAGCTCTTGCTTGGCCTTATTACTTCTCTTTATGTACTCCATTTCTTGACAATATAGCTTTTCCCACATGGTAGCCTGTATTGCGTGTCAGCTGTTTTTTTTTTTTTTTTTTGCTGTACGCGGGCCTCTCACTGCTGTGGCCTCTCCCGTTGCGGAGCACAGGCTCCGGACACACAGGCTCCGCGGCCATGGCTCGCGGGCCCAGCCGCTCCGCGGCATGTGGGATCTTCCGGGATCGGGGCACGAACCCGTGTCCCCTGCATCGGCAGGCGGACTCTCAACCACTGCGCCACCAGGGAAGCCCTTTATGTGCATTTTAAATATTTAGAGCCACAGGAGTTTGCTGGATAGAGAATGGTCCAAACACTGAGGTGCATTAGATGACATAAAGGAAATTCATATTTTATTAATTATGTTTTGATATATTAGCATATGAAATATTTTTATTGCCAGAGCAGCTCCTTTACCCTGGCCCTGTATTAGGTATAGAATACAATAGATAACCAGACATTTAAGTACTTAACCATAATTCAGAACATTGCAATTTTAAAATATAAATGTGAGTATTTTTATTTTCCTGATTGTAAGGGCATTTTTTTTCTTTGGCATGCCTTCCCTAGGAATTATTTTGAGTTATAGTGATGAGCAAATCAAGGAAAGCATTTTAAGAAGACACAGGATGCCCATATCAAATGGGTTATAATTGCAGGAAAAAGAGTTGGCTCCATTGGATGTGTTTTTCTCTTCCTTCATCATTAGAGCTGTGTCTAGATTCCTATGACATAAAAAACCTTGAAGGATACAGTGATTTTGATTTCTTCTTACTTCTTCAGCTCAGATCTAAAGGCAGCTATTCAATAGCCATGCATTTCTACATTTATTATTTTTTTATTGAAGTACAGTTGATTTACAAAGTTGTATTAGTTTCAGGTATAGAGCACAGTGATTCAGTTATATATATATATGTGTATATATACATATATATACACACATATATATATTCTTTTTCACTGTAGGTTATTATAAGATACTGAATATAGTTCCCTGTGCTATACAATAGGTCCTTGTTTTTTATCTATCTTATATACAGTAGTGTGTACATGTTAATCCCAAACTCCTGATTTATCCCTCCCCCCCTCCCTTTGGTAACCATAAGTTTCTTTTCTATGTATGGGAGTCTATTTCTGTTTTGTAAATAAGTTCCTTTGCATCATTTTTCTAGATTCCACACATAAGTGATATCATATGATAATTGTCTTTGTCTGACTTGCTTCACTTAATATGGTAATCTCTAGATCCATCCATGTTGCTGCAAATGACATTATTTCATTCTTTTTTATGGCTGAGTAACATTCCATTTTACACACACACACCCACACACCGCACATCTTCTTTATCTATTCATCTCCTGATGGACATTTAGGTTGCTCCCATGTCTTGGCTATTGTAAACAGTGCTGCTATGAACACTGTGGTGCATGTATCTTTTCAAGTTAGAGTTTTCTCCAGATATATGCCCTGGAGTGGGATTGCTTGATCATATGGTAACTCTACTTTTAGTTTTTTTTAAGGAACCTCCATACTGTTCTCCAAAATGGCTGCCCCAATTTACATTCCCACCAACAGTGTAGGAGGGTTCCCTCGTTTCTACACCCTCCCCAGCATTTATTACTTGTAGACTTTTTTTTTTTTTTTTTTTGCGGTACGCGGGCCTCTCACTGTTGTGGCCTCTCCCGTTGCGGAGCACAGGCTCCGGACGCGCAGGCTCAGCGGCCATGGCTCACGGGCCCAGCCGCTCCACGGCATGTGGGATCTTCCTGGACTGGGGCACGAACCCATGTCCCCTGCATCGGCAGATGGACTCTCAACCACTGCGCCACCAGGGAAGCCCACTTGTAGACTTTTTGATGATGGCCATTCTGACTGGTGTGAGGTAATACCTTATTGCAGTTTTGATTTGCATTTGTGTAATAATTAGCAATACTGAGCATCCTTTCATGTGCCTGTTGGCCATCTGTATATCTTCTTTGGAGAAATGTCTGTTTAGGCCTTTTGCCCATTTTTTGATTGGGTTGTTTGTTTTTTTGATATTAAGCTGTATGAGCTGCTTGTATATTTTGGAAATGAATCCCTTGTTGGTCACATCATTTATAAATATTTTCCCCCATTCCACAGGGTGTCTTTTTGCTTTACATTTACTGTTTTTTAATGTAAGGTAAGAAGATGGTTTTTATGAGAGTTTCTGGATTTTTATAATTTATTGTACTATAGTTTCTATTTTAGCTAGGTAGAATGTCTTGGTATTTGAGTGGTGAGTTTCATTGGTTCCAAATATCACTTTTATTTTTTTCTGGTTATAAAAACAATACATACCTGTGTTTTCATCTTTTCAACAACAATGACTGTATCTGTTTTGTACAGAAAAACTAACCATAGTGACTGAGAGCAAAAACTCTGGAGTCAGGCCAAAATTTGGTTAAGATCATGCCCCATCATTTATTACAGGGGTTACTTTAGACAAACAAGCAACTTTATCTTGCTAAGCTTCAGTTTCTTTATCTGTAAAAGTAGGCAAAAATACCTATCTCTTGGGATTATTGTGAATCCTCAGTTAAAGTGCTTAGCACATGCTGAGTACCTGATGAGCACTCAATAAATGCCCTATCTTAGCAGGGTTGGGAGGAGTTTAGAGGAGCTTTTACCCTTCCTTTATTGAGCTGTCTAAGAACAACTTGGCAGGTTCTCCCTTCTTGGCTTCTCCAAGTATCTGGGATTCTCAACTGAAATAGCAGGGATGTGTCTGTCTTCTCAGTTCTGCAGCTTAAATCTGATGAGCTCTAGACATTAAGCCACCTTTTAGACATGAATAATCCCTAATTCATTTTCCTACTTGTTATTAAAAGAGCAAAATAAAATTAGCATTGACTAGGCTGTGCCTGCTTTCCAATGCCATGCTGTTGATTTCCATCTTGATTCAATATATGGTCTCAGAAGTTCCCAATGTCCCTAGAGAAAAGCTTCCCCCTCCCCCCTGCAAACGATGTCTTAACAAGACCACAATATCTTGACATGCAAAGTGTTTTTCAGTTTATGAAGCATTTTCACATTATTTTATCACAATAGGTCTGAGAAGTAGTGGGAATGGTTGTCACCAAAACCATGGAAGCCATGAGAAATCCAAATACTGGAACTAAAGTGACTAGCTCAGGATCCCAAAGCTAATGAGTGGCAGGCAACACCAGGCCCAATCTCAAGACCTGTGAAATAAGTTTTCTAATTTCTTGTTCACTACCTCTCTCCTCTAGCCCTTCAGTCTTAGGTCAACATCTTGGCCAGAAGCTCTCAGATTTGGGTTTATATAAGGATCATCTAAGGAGTCTGGGAAAATGCAGATACACAGGCCTTACCTCCAGAGATTATGGGATGAGGCCTGGGAATTTGCAGGTTTCACCAGCTCGCAGTTAATTCTGATGTGGTACCACACCTGGAGAAACTCTGAATTCTTAGAACTCTGTTGTTCTCTATCTAAGTCATGACACCACTCCTCTGAAAATGTTCTCTGAGAAGGCCAGACTATGTTTTCAATACTCCTCACAGAGACAATAACAGTCAGCTTAGGCTAAGTTGTGCAACAATAACAAGACTTCCAACATTACTGGCTTGCAAAAACAAAGGCTGATTCACTGATTCACATTTACGTCCCTATGAATTGGCTATGAATATACTACATGCCCCTTCCATTTGGGGACCAAGGCTGAAGAACAGTCCCTATATGGAACATCCTGACGTCATGGTAGAAGGAAAAGAGAAATGGCAGAATCTCATGATGGCTCTTTAAGCTTTTGCTAGTAAGTGTCATATGTCATTTCCGTTTACATTTCACTGACCAAAGAAAATCAGATGCCCAAGCTTGCTGTCAAGGAGTCAGGAAGTAAACTCCTCCCTTAGAAATAGGCTGGGAGCTAGTTCTAGTGCTTATTTTCACAATTATATAATGAATGGATCACAGGAACCTTATCTAAAGTCTTGAATAGGTCTAACTGTCCATTTTTCCTGAACTAACCAAGATTCCTTCTTCAAACTAATTATTTGCTGACTAAGCTTAATATTTTGCCACCCATAACAGCCTCCCATTTTATTTATTTATTTATTTGTTTGTTTGTTTGTTTGTTTATTTGTTTATTTTTGGCTGCATTGGGTCTTCGTTGCTGCACGTGGGCTTTCTCTAGTTGTGGCGAGCGGGGGCTACTCTTCTTTGCGGTGCACAGGCTTCTCACTGTGGTGGCTTCTCTTTGTTGCGGAGCACGAGCTCTAGGCACGAGGGCTTCAGTAATTGCAGCACACAGGCTCAGTAGTTGTGGTGCACGAGTTAGTTGCTCTGCAGCATGTGGGATCTTCCTGGACCAGGGCTCGAACCCGTGTCCCCTGCATTGGCAGGCGGATTCTTAACCACTGTGCCACTAGGGAAGTCCATCCCTCCCAGTTTTAATTTAACTATTCTTTTCAGGTATTATGTTCTACCTTGTATTGTCTTAGTCTAAATACTTTTGATTATTTAAACATCTAAGCATCTAAATTCCAAATTCTAAAAATTCATAGCATTGTTAATATTTCTCCATGTTAAGAAATGTGCTTTAATATATTTAAAGATAACCTGGGTCAAACAGTGATCCTCTGTATCTTATAATGTCTATTTCTGCTTTTACAGCATACCAGTGGCTGCTGGCCACAAGCTTCAATCAAAGGCAATTTTCCTCTCTCTGCTTAGCTCTGGTTCCCGGGCAGCAGAAAGAATAACTCTGAAGCTTTCCCATTTTTGTAATAAACAGGCACTTCAAATGCTAGTGTCCTGTTCATCATTATAATTCATCTTACATTTTTCCCCTTCCCTGCACCCTCCCAGGTAGATGATGATTGGTTCATGGTAAAGCTGAAGTGCCTGTTTTGTCCCTGGGTCTACAAAGAATGAACTTTGCAAGAGTAATCTTTCTTATTTTCGCTGCTGAGTAAATGGTTGTTGGATTATATATGACTCCAATATATCTATACACATCTATAGAGAATATGATTAGTACAGCCAAGACTTACAAGACATACCATTAAATGCACCTCACTTCAGACCGACTGATACATTAAAAAAAAAAAAAAAAGGCAGCTGACAGGCAGTCTATATGAGTTTTCATGACAAGCTATATTTATTCACAATTTGATTTTCTGTTCTTGGGGTGTTGCAAATTTTGTTTGAAATTGTAGCTCTAACCTAATAAACTATATATAATCTCTGTAAAACCAAGGTAAAATGAAAGTGAGCTCTATATACAAATACTTATTCATTCTCTGTCTTGTTCTTTCTTCTCTCCCTCTCTTCATCTCTCCTTTAAAAACCTAGTAATATTTCCAATCATTTTATTAATGAGCTCTGATCCATCCAATCCATAAAGGTATACTGAATGTCTATTATGTATCAGGCCCTCTTCAGGGCACCAGGGAACATGTGACAAACAAAACTCAGTTCCTGCCCTCATGGAAATTACATTCTAATGAGTACACATGTCATCTTGGTTTTTCTATTCATAACACATATTTATTTACAATATATTTAACAAACTTTTACTGAACACTTACTATGAGCCAGGCATAGTTCCAAATGCTGGAGACAGAGTGGTGAATAAAACCAACAAAAATCCCTACATTCTTGGAACCTACATTTAGTGAGAAAAAACTGATAATGAGCAAATAAATAAAGTATAAAATATGTAAGCGGTATGTAAGCGCTATGGAGAAAAGTAAATAACAGGAAGAGAAATTAGGATTGCTATGGAGTGCAATTTAAATAGGATGCCTGAAGTTGATGAGGAAGAGAATGATGCAAGCATCTGAGCTAAGAACATTCCAGGGAGACATACAGCAGGTGCAAGGGCCCTGAGGCAGGAGAGTGTCTGGCTTTTTCAAAGGGCAGCTATCAAGCCTTTTAGGACTGATGATTACAGGTATATAATTCCTACAGTTTTATCAAGATAACTAATAAAAATATCAGGAGACCACAAAGCATTGTTTAAAAAAAAAAAGTGTGCCTTGAAAATGGACCAGAATTTGGATGCCAACACTCACACTTAGAAGCTGTTTAACCTTGGCAGTTACTCAATTCCTCGGAGCGTCTGTAAATTGAGGAAAATCATTATACCTGCCCCATACAGAGGAAAAGGGAGTATTACCTGTAAGATGCCCTACATGGTCCCTATGCTCAATGGATGTGAGCTAATATTATGAATAAATAACTTGGAGATAGATGTTCATTTACACAAGGATCTGGCCAAAAGCCATATATGAGGGATATTATTTTAACATATATCTTTCTCTGGGCCATCCTGGGTTTTTTTGGGGGGGAAGAGAGGGGTCAGAGGGCAAGGAAATCCTTCTGGGTTTCATGAATAGGACATTGAGCCCTGTATTAATTCCACCTTGGGCTGCTGATCACCTGAGTCACACTTTCCCAGACTTGGTTTTGTCCTTCCAGTAGGAACACATTTCCACTTTGTAAAAATGAGATTTGCCCTTTGTTAGTAAAATTCTACTGTATCTCAAATCAGAATTCTAAAGTGTATTAGTTTTTGAATGGTTAAATCATTTCTTCAATAGTTTAACTTCTTTTAGGCACAGAGCATGCGAGAGGAGAACCATTATTAAACACTCAAAAGGAAAAAAAAAAGTCTCTCAAAGCAGGACCGGCTGTTTAATAAATAATCCATTGAATTCTTGCAGCCCTTTCTTTCAGATAAAAAGCAGCAGCAAGGCCTGTTAAAGAAACCCATCACGGCAAAATCCACACCCAACAGAAAGTGCCTAACAGAGTGAGTTGACAGCACAAAGGGCTGGAAGAAGCTCGTCTTTGTAGAGAGAACAAAGATGTCTCTGGCAATTAGAAGCACATTTGTCTGCTTAACTGTGCTCGAGGGGAAGTCAGGGGAAACTGTAGTGTTTGGGGTGCTGCTGGGGTGCCCTTGCTCCAAGGCAGGTGGCGGGAGCACTTTAGTGGAGGAGAAAATAATAATCAAATCGGCTAGCTTGGTATGGGACTATTTTAAATGCACTACAGTGTAACTGTGGTCTCATGATTTTTATTACCCAGCTGTTCTAATGTTTTATCTTTATCTATTATATGGATATATTCTTGTATGCTGATGTTGAGATGAGCTGCAATAGAAGTAAAATTCTAAAACAAATTCATCTCCTGGGGACTTTCATTCATCTGGCAGCCAAGACCCTTCAGATCTAGGACTGTTCTCCCATTTTAGAGTCTCTTGTCACTACTTTCACATCTGTACCCTACTCTCTGGCCAGACCAACAAGTTTGTGGTCTCCAAATAAGACATGCCCTCTGAGAGTTTTAGCAGCTGTTTCCCCTCCTGGTCGCCCTCCTCCCCACCGACTAGTATGCTGTCTTGCCAGGTACACGTCTACCATCAGGAGGCCCTCCTACACCTCCCCACACAGAGTTCCTTGTTCCCTGCTTTTCCCCATGGTACCCAGTGCCACACTTTCCTCAGAGCTCAGAACCCCATAAGCCCTGTAACTATTTACTCATGTCTCCCCATGAGACTGGAGATAGTCACATCCCTGTGCCAATATCTAGCATAACCTTCAAACAGAGAGAGCCTCAGTCAATATGTAAATGAATTAATCAATCAATGAATATAAATTAATGTATAAAATCTATCTCTGTAAAATAATAAGGTGCCTTTGGTTTGTCTTTATCCTTCCTTAAATTGGCATTAGCACTAGCAATTCCTAGAGGTAAAGATGCTGTACGCTATTTGGTCTGGGCAGTGAGGACCTGTGATACGGCTATCCTTTCCCATTCACCCAAAAAACAGAAAGACCAGGTCAGAAGCTGCTATCAGGGAGGGGTCTGGGACAGCAGGGCCAAAGCCAACCCTTTCTTTTCTGAATAGGTTTGAAAAAGCTAATTTGTGAAATGGAACAGAATTCAATCTGCAGTAACTGAGTTGTCCCATTCTGTTCACTGAATACAAAATGTGTATCCATATCTTCAACAGATTGGTATAAATTATCAATATTCAAAATAATAGAATTTCAGATGTAGGACTGCTAAAATGAATAACTTCAGGTCAAGAATGAAAGTCTTGAGAAATGAAGGATAAAGGCATTCACCCAAAATCCAATCTGACTCATGTGTAGCTCTCAAGCCTCAGCGCCTGAGAGCACATGGCAGCTGGTAAGCAGACGCCAGGCACAGACATCAGAGGCCAGCTCATAAACACCACTCCAACAATGTGCCCTAAAACTGGGAAAGCCACCGACTGCGCTGGTGAAGTAGAGGGACTTCCCCAACACAATCCTTCCTCACTCCAGAGAAGAGTATTAGAAAAGGGGCCAAAGTTTAAAATGTTAGCTCTATTGACCACGCTGTTTTTCAGTCTACCCAAAAAACCTGGTGGTCTTAGTATTTCACATAAAAATATTTATTCGATATCTGCCCCCAAGTGCAAGCCCTGTGATGCCACCACCACGTGGCTGCCCTCTGCCCAGGAGGAGTTGTAAGTCTAGTAAGTGGAGACAGACAAATGAACAAGGTTAACATAGTAACATGCCCTGGAAAACATTATAGAGTGGGTTCAAGTTGCTGTGGGGCCATTAAGAAAAACTCAGATATTTCATCAGGGTGGCTTAGAGGGTCAGGAAAGGTCCAAAGAGGAGACACGTCCAGAATGAAGGTTTGAGACATGATGATGGTTGCTACAGAGCAGGGCTCGCGTGGAAGTAGGGTGCGGGTGGGTTGGGGGGTGCCACAAGGCAAGGTTTGCTCTCCAGGAGGGTATGTTTAGGGGACGTCCAAAAGTCGACGGGAATAGAGCACTGAGTGTGTGGGAAGAGGAGCTGGAGTAGGTAAGGGGCTGGGTGGGTAGGTGAGCCTGATATTTAAGGCTTCCATGTGCCAGACTGGCGGAGTCTGGCCTCTTGCCTATAGGTGGTAGCAGTCCCTTAAAAGGATCAAAAAGGTGAGAGGGCTCAGAAATGAAGGAATTTATTGCGACTTCCCTGGTGGCGCAGTGGTTAAGAATCCACCTGCCAGTGCAGGGGACACGGGTTCGAGCCCTGGTCCGGGAAGATCCCACGTGCCATGGAGCAACTAAGCCTGTGTGCCACAACTACTGAGCCTGCGCTCTAGAGCCCGAGAGCCACAAGTACTGAGCCCACGTGCCACAACTACTGAGCCTGTGCTCTAGAGCCCACGTGCCACAACTACTGAAGCCCACACGCCTAGAGCCGGTGCTCCACAAGAGGAGCCACTGCAGTGAGAAGCCCGCGCTCGCCGCAACTAGAGAAAGCCCGCATGCAGCAACAAAGACACAACGCAGCCAAAAATAAATAAATAAATAAATAAATAATTCATTAAAAAAGAAAACAAATTTCTTTACTTTTTAATTCACATGTCATCCATTGGCCCCAGACTCTCTTTTATAATAAGAATTTGAGGTAAGCGAACACTTGTGCTAAGCACCAGAAGCTTCCAATACCTGTGACTCATTTCCACTCACTTGTTTCTGTCCTATTTAATCTGCTTGACACCTATATGCTTTTTTTTTTACCTAAACCTTCCTTCATTTTATTTTTCTAGATAACAAAAATCTCTATTGAACAGTTTTTCAAACCAAACCTGTATATAAATTTTTTTCCAGCATATGAAAAACATACAAATGGTTTAACAGAACCAAGCATTGTTTAGCTGGCTGACAAGATAGAGCCCTGTGGAATAAGCCATGACACCATACATTAATTAATCAATAGAGTTTTTATCCCTCTCTCCCCCTTTTTTTTTTTAAACATCTTTATTGGAGTAGGACACAGGGAGGGGGAAGGATAAGATGGGATGAAGTGAGAGAGATGCATTGACATATATACACTACCAAATGTAAAATAGATAGCTAGTGGGAATCAGCCACATAGCACAGGGAGATCAGCTCCGTGCTTTGTGACCACCTAGAGGGCTGGGATAGGGAGGGTGGGAGGGAGATGCAAGAGGGAGGGGATATGGGGATATATGTATACATAGCGCTGATTCACTTTGTTATACAGCAGAAACTAACACAACACTGTAAAGCAATTATACACCTATATGCTTTTAATTGTCTGAGATATTTGATTAGCTCAGCACCAAACCTGTCCCTGCAGGATGGTATGGTCTCCGATTTGGTCATGGAATATTACAGAAGATTTATCTTCCTCCTTTTGCTTCAACACCCAATGACATAACTTAAAGACTACTATGCTAAAACCTTGGCATGATTTTTAAACCCTCACATTTCACTAACTCTGAGTCCAGCTTGCTCCATAATATATCCAAATCCATGTACCAGGCATTTTATCCCTAGATGCACCTGCATCAGGATTAACTGGCCCCAGCCCAAACTTCCTGGATAAAGATGAATGGGAATTAGGGCCTGGGATTCTGCATTACAGCAAGGTCCCTAGGAGGTTTTTAATCTCAATGACGTATGCAACCAACTGATCTAGATTTAGGTGAACTTATGGAAAAACATAGCCTCCTGAGTATTCTGAAAGTGAGTGGCTCGAAATGAAGTGAAAATGATTTAGGCATTTTAGGGAAATACATGTTTATGGTTCCCCAAAATATGAAGTTCCTAAGCTGAAGACATATTATAGTAACTGCTATAAAGGCTTGTGTGTTATTTTGCCAAATTAAATGATCCTTTGGTATCTCACTTCACCTTCCCTCACTATCCTCACTTCTGATGTTGAATTACTGATTTGACACCTCTTCTTTCCAATGTCAGTTTCTTTTACCAGAAGCCTTAATTGAAAGCATCGGGAAAGCATTGGTCTCTATTCTCTCATGGCAAAAGTCACCTATTCAGGAGGCTGTCGTTAACTCAGTCGTATACTCTTGGCTCAGCTAGCCAATAAATAAGCATGGGTGGGCATTAAGGGGGTTTAGGAGCTGTGTGTGACTGGGGGAATAAAGAACCTGGATCTTGGGGGGATGGGTTGGAATTCACTGAGAATGAGGAACGTGGGAGGACCCTGGGAGCTTATGCAAAGGAGGCGCCCTGGCCAGGGGAGGTTTGAGAGTACTGACCTTAAGACAGAATGTGGCATAATGGGAGTTAACAGAAAATTTAATATTGTTCAGGGTTCAAAGAAGCCTTTTTCTTTGTGGAATGAAAATGAAGCTATTTCACTGGATATAAAAAATGGAAATATTTCTGACTGTCCCTGTGTATTTTTAGCTGTCAAGATGAGATGACTATCTTATAAGCAAAGTTAATGCATGATTTTCAATGGTTCAGATTTTCCATGTTGCAGACTTGGGTATGACATTTTGGGATCTCTTTGTGTTAAGAGAAGATAGATGTCTTTCTTTGTTAATGATTTAGAATAAATTTTATCTGAGTTCTAACAGATTTTCTTCTTTTTGAAGACACTTTTTACTTTCTAAAATGACAAAGGACGAGAAAAAATAGGGTTAGAAGGCATTTCAAAGCCATCTTGTCCAGTCCCCTTCCCACCTATTTCCACTTGAGCCATTTCAGACACTAATTTGTTTGGACACAAATGCCATGACATTCAAACAGAACATCCAAGTCTGGGTTGCTCCAGACACCCAGACACAAGAGGTGTTAAAATGAGGAACACATGAGGTTTTGAGCATAAGACATGTCAAGGCAAGGCATAAAAATACTAGTTTATTGATTTTAAGGAGTTCATGTTCATGTCCAAGAACTGTGGTAAAAGGACATCACTGTGTGATCAGTCATTCCAACAGACTGATACAATTTGGTACGCATCTTCACACAGCACAATGTTGGGACATTGGGAACGATTTTATTTTGCAGTTCAACAAATGTGTATGAAAGATTTTTAGAGGCATTTTGGAAGGAGCCTATTCATATTAGATAAAAGACACTCTCATATTCTGCTTGCAGGAGGATAAATCAGACAAATTCATGAGATTATAAGCTTTGTAAGGATGGAGACTGTGTGCCTCATTCACATGATTTTTCTTTAGTGCCTACTGCTGCCTGAAAATATGCTTTAAAATATTTGCTAAATAAATATATAAATCAATGGGAGTTCGGCTCTAAGTTTGGACCCACTGTTTCGCCTTTAGAAAGCTATTCTAAAGAAATAAACATGGATGAGATCAAATACTTGGCTCAGCATTCTCATCATGATGCTGTTAGTGATGTCCAAAAGTGTATGAGGGATGAATGTAAAAATTAGGGCGGGGGGAGTAAATTATGGTACATCTGTGTAATGGAGTACTAATGAAGTTATTAAAATTGTATTATATAAAAGTATCTAATGACAGGAAAAGATGAAATAGGTTGATAAAAGTAGATTACCAACCTTTAACAACTATAATATTTATCAAAAATGACTGTAGCATTTACCACAGGGTCCTGTAATATTTCCTTATTTTTGTTTATTCTCTACTTTCTATCAAGAATATGTATTATAGGGGCCTCCCTGGTGGCGCAGTGGTTGGGAGTCCGCCTGCCGATGCAGGGGACACGTGTTCGTGCCCTGGTCCGGGAAGATCCCACATGCCGTGGAGCGGCTGGGCCCGTGAGCCATGGCCGCTGAGCCTGCGTGTCCGGAGCCTGTGCTCCGCAATGGGAGAGGCCACAACAGTGAGAGGCCCGTGTAACGCAAAAAAAAAAAAAAAAAAAAAAAAAAAAAGAATATGTATTATATATATTTGTAGCAATAAAATATTATTAAATGTATAATACAATTTAAAATTTTCCCCCTCTCTCTACCTCTCACCTGAAATCTACACCATGATACCTGAAATTAATATCTCCAATGATTAAGCTGTATCAGAGGTCATTAATCAATTCCTTAGTCATTATTAGTTTCTGTTTAGTTTATCAATAGTTTAAAAACAATTCAAAGAAAGACTAAGAGTGTTTAAAAGGTACAAAGGGGCAGATGTTTTAATTTATATCAAAAATGGCATTTCTGAAGTCAATTAAAAATTTTGGTGTCACTGGGATACACAGTAAACCAAAATTTAATCAAGCAAAAGGAGGTTTGACTGTAATTCAGAATGCTGAGGAAGGGAAGACTCCACTTTGTGTGGCATGTGCTAAGAACACCCACTGTGGTCAGCCAGGATCTGAAGTCCCCACCTATAGGATGATGTCTCTGGTGAGGAGACATGGCTGTGAAGACCGCTGTTAAGATACCTGGTGACTGTATGGGAGGATCACTGTGCTCAGACCAATGAAATGGATGGATCAGCACCAATGGCCATCCTTTCTTATCAGATGGCATTAAGCTCACTGGCTTCATCAGCTGGGGCTACTGTAACAAAGTGCCATAGACTGGGTGGCTTAAACAACAAACACTTCTTTCTCACATTCTAGAGGCTGAAGACTCCAAGATTAAGGAGCCAGCAGATTCTGTTTTTGGCGAAGGCACTCTTCCTAGCTGTAGACAGCCACTTTCCCCCTGTGCGCTCACAGCTTTTCCTCATTGCATACAAGAGAGAAAGTTTTGGTGCCTCTTCCTCTTGCTGTGAGAGTACTAATCCCACCATGAGGGCTCCACCCTCACGACCTCATCCAACCCTATTTACCTTTCAAAGGCCCCACTGTCTAA